>NC_031684.1:1224596-1394916 GCF_000149555.1 Fusarium verticillioides 7600
AAAAGTCGTTTGATGATTTTGACGCATCGAATGCTGGATAGCTGAGCTAAAGTCGTGGACAATCTTGTCCCTCGATGCAGTGCGTCAAGAGTACTGGGGATATGGTATTCATGCCTCCCAGGAGATTTAACTCTTGTGGTATCACATCTGCCTGCTAGAAAGCCCATAGGGAGGCTAAAAGCCATGTCGCCGATGACATCCAAAGTGAAGTAGTTGAACCTTTGCCTGTTCAGTGATGGTTGGTCTGGTAGGAAATGCAACTTACCATCGTCGAATGTCCAATGCCTGACTCGCCGTGTCCTGGGTTGCAATTTCATCCAAGTAGTCAAGCATCCTCTGGAAGTTTTGTCTGATGATAGGTTCCATGTCCGTAACTGTTTTGAGCGCAAATGAGTTGGAAAGGTATTTTCTTCGCTGAGAATGATCGCCATGATCAATGACATTGACAATGTCGCGCTCTTTACCAGCAATTTTGTCATAAAATGTGTCCTTAACAAGCTTTCGAGCTGCAGCATGGCCGTATATGTCAGGCACGGCTTCCGGGATGTTGAAGATGATGAGACTAGGCGCAATTCGGATGACATCACCAAGTCTTTCATGCTGATCATGGATGCTTCTGGAGCGTCGTTGGAGCCATGTCTCCTTGAGAATCCACCACTGAGTTGTTGCTGCAAGGAAGCTGGGTGCTGGATATTTTCTCATGTCGAGAGGATCAAGAAGATAGTGAAGAAGAGGTCTGAAGACAAGGAACGCTATTAAAGCGAGAAGGACAATGAACGCCAAATCTGCAGCATTTATTGATAACAAGAACATGACGAGAGACCTTACGATGTTTGAGCGCACCTATTACATCGTTTGAAATAGATTATCTATGCTATTTATATTTGGGTGAGGCGTATGAGAGAAAGCTTCGGACAGAATTATTCTTGTGAGGAATTTTGGTCTACAACTCCATTTGAGTTTGGACGCAAGTCAACCAGTTCCCGACATTCGACCAAAATTACCTTCTTGAGGAACGAAAATGATATCACTCTGTGATGTTGTCGAATTATACTTTGCGGCGTAGTAAAAGCTACAGCACCGGACCAACTGTCAAAGAAGCTCGGGCAGAAACACCCAAAGAGGCAATTTACCACTGCGGTGATGATGCACCCCGCCCTTTTAGCGCAGCGTAGACAGCCACAAAAAGGTCCCCTCGACCAGATTTTCCTTTTTGGGTTCTTCAGTCCTCGAGCATATTTTCCCAGTTCTGTCCATAATAACGCGGCTGTTCTTTCACCTAAAATTCTTTAGCAATCGATGCAGTAACATGGGTCGAAGATCACAGCACACGGCCTGGTACACTGCATATTCTCTGAAGCATTCCTGGGTACGAGTTTAACTGACGTAACTCCAGCCAAACATGTCAAGATCGTCATTTGAAATGCAAGTATAGGTCTGATGTTAAAACAAGATGCCGTAACCATTCTGATACAGTCTACAATAGGTAACCCAACCAGCCTTCCCTGCTCGAACTGCACCAAGTCTAAGAGACAATGCAAAGCCGGATCATTCTTCCTATTTCGCCCAGGCATCAGGTCCATACCCTCCAGGACCTCCAAAACAAGAGATAGAATTCGTCGAAATCGAAGTACAATATTACCACTTACGGAGATCAACTCTGATAGTTTAGAGACATCCTTATCTTCAGATGCTGCGTTGTATCCTGTGACCTCTTCATCAAGAGGTCCACAGGCTTTGACACTAACCCGGGAACGAACGTCTGTGCCGAGTCCGATCGACAATGACCATGCTTACAACAATCCAAGCAATAACCCACTTAGAATTCACGAGCTTCTTTGTAGCGAGATTGCTGATACCCTGCCCAACGGAGACTACACTACACCGCCTTTCATAGTGAAGCCTGGTTCGCTCTATCTTGACCGTCCGATCGGTCAAGCTATTGACCACCGAGTAGCCGAGCTCTTACTGCACTTCAAGACAGTCATAGCGAAACCATGGGTAAGAACATAACTCATCCCCTCTAAGCTTCTCTTTTCATCTTAATCGTGGCTATATAGTTCGAAGTCACAGATCCTGACTTCACCAACGAAGCTCTTCGACGAGCCCCGAGATGCCCTCTGCTTCTCTACTCATTACTCGCTGTCTCCAGTAGCCACAAGAGTCGATTCTTGGATGACCCTGTCATCGCTCGGGACTATGCGAGATATGGAGAAGAATATCATGAGAAATGTATCAGTCTGTTGCTACCCATGCTCAGTGACAATGGAAGTATCACAGATGGTGCGTTTTTAGCGTGTTCTACCATCCTCAGATGGTATGAGGAGCTCAGTGGTAAGTAACTGCAACAAGAAAATGGCCATTGCTTACCTTTCAAAGCACCTATCCATGGGAGAGATGATGCAAGACATCTGTTGGGAGGCTACGCATCAGTCGCCGAGTCTTTCAAACAAGATCTGCCTTGGGAAGGATTCCGACGGGCAGCACTATGGATTCACCTCCGCCAAGACATCTTCAATGCTGTCATTAACCAGAGGGTACCTAGAACTAACGTCAACTGACTGGGAATCGATCGTGGTTGCTCGCCCGCAGACGAATCAATTTGGGCCAAACGGGTACTCTGCCTTGAGGCTGAGGTCGTCGAATACTGTTTTGGACAAGAACGACCGTCAATCCAGCATTATGAAGCCCTTGAAGATCGCTTGGAGGATTGGGACCGCCAAAAGCCTCAAACCTTCACGCCAGTCTTTTACCAAGAGTGTGATCCGCCACAGGGAGTATCATTTCCCACCGTTTCTGTGCTCTTGGATAGTTGTGGTCAGTAAACCCCCCAAACATGCACCAGCACCATTTCTGACTACTGTAGTATTTGGTTTGAGCCATTACTATTTTGCCATGCTTATGATGCTCGTCCACGATCCTCGCATGCCGAAAATTGGTACTCAGTACCTACAACATCAGAAAGAAATGAGAGTCAGTCTGGCCGTCTCGTGGCTGTAATTCGATGACTGACTGCCTCTAGATAAAGATATTACATTTCCTAAGATTACTGTGTGGTATCGCTTCTTCAAGCCCAGTGCCGCCTGCTAGAGGGATGACGTGCTTGGCCCTCTCGCTGTGTAAGTAGAGTCGAATTAATTTCTGGATTGAGTGCTAATTCTTTTGTAACAGTCGGGTCATGGATCACAGATCAAGCGGAACGAGATGCAGCTATAGGCATCTTGAGGAAGGTCGACCAAGAGGATGCCTGGCCAACATCAAGTTTGCAACGGGAATTACGGGCTCAGTGGGAAAGCAGAGACTAAAATGAGACATGCACTGAGATTCTTAATGAAAAACATGTCCATACTCCATAAACACTATTCATGTAAGAATACCGAGGCGTCGGCTCAAACTTCGCGTTGATCTAGGCTAGCCAGCCTATCCCCACGTCTGACTCTTGTCTCTACGTCATCGGCCTTACGTCTATTTAGCCCACAACCTACATCGACAGCGGAAAAATCGAAAAAAAAAAAAAAAAAAAAAAGCCGTCTCTCAACAGTTGGTGGTGGCATTTCCTCGAAAATTATGTTTATGTAGTACCAGAATCTCCATCGCGAACACGCACGAAGCCTATGGAGGTGCTCTGCGTAGGCTTACCCAGGTCAGCGACTGAGTCTCTCCAGACCGCGCTTTTGAAGCTTGGATACGATCACACCTATCACGGCTAGGATATCGTATACAACGCCAGATTATTCATCAAAATGGGTCCGCTTACGTCGAAAGATTTTAGTCAATATTATTTATCATTGTGCAAAGTTACTCACGTAGCGGAGATAGTTCGGCTCGCTCGATAGCAACACTACCACTACACAAAAAGAGTTTAACGAGATCCTTAGACACTCTATAGCTGTCACAGATACCGCTGCTTCAGTAGTTGCAGCCGAACTCATCGCAGCGTATCCCGATGCAAAGGTTATCCTCAACTACCGCAAAGACTTGGATGCGTGGCACGAGAGTGCTGTAAAGACTCTAGTGAGCGTTCATAAGAATTAGGCGTTGTACATACTGTCATGTCTCGGGAAGGTACCGTTCTGGGGCTGGCATATTTATGAGCGGTTTATGTAGCCGGGCCTATTTCGGGCCTTAGACGGCAATGTTAAGACGGGAATTGTAAGGAACGGCAACTCTAATTAACTTCCACAAGAGCCCCGATAATCGCTAATAGCAAGTATACTAACCAAAACATAGAACACTGCAACATGATCCGTGGCCTCGTTCCGAAAGACAAGCTTCTCGAGTGGACTGTCAAGGACAGATGGGGACTTTTGTGCAAGTTCCTAGATAAGGCTGTTCCTGATGAGCCCTTTGCTTCTGGCTGGGAAGACCACGAAACGGAAGTCACTAAACGATATCTCATGAGTCCCTTGTCAGGCGTCGCTGTCTTGTCTTCTGTTGGGATTGCAACAGGCGCCATCGCATATAAGACCATGTGGTGAAAGTCCGAGACTCGTGAGGAAACGAATGTTGGTGGCTCGATTTTATAGTTGGCTTTCAAAATATTCGGAAAACGTTCTATATATCAGTTTGAAAATTCTATCTTACTAGACGCGCAAATATATTAGGTCATTGAACGGCCCCTTCCTTACGTAGGTATGTAGAATAACTGAAACCGTTAGAGTCATCACAATTTTGATATAAACTTCCTCGCTCTTAAACCTCCGAAGTCATTGACGACTCTCGCTTGAGAATATCTTCCAGCTAAAACAATAAGAACCCTGGACCAGAATATTTCCAAAGAGACTGCCTGAAGGTGGATCAAGTCGTCACCCCGAAAGCCGGAGATGCGAAAACATGTCTCCATTCAGCCGCTCCCCATGCCTGCTAGCCCCATTTCAAAGAAAGTCCATGATCTGATCAGGAGTGCAATTTGCAACCGATACAAGGCCTTGGCGGCTGAGAACTCTGATAAACGCCAGGATTCTGGGGGCCAGAAACATTCAGAAAGCCCACTGCACCTTTGTCCAAGCGGAAAATAGAATGGTCAACCAGGGTATACGTTCCTGGGACAGCCATCTTCAAGTCGACGATCGTTGACCCACCGCAGGGGACAGAAACGGTCTGAATACCCTTCGATGGGTTGCTGGTCACGCCACCATCTCGGTACACATTTTTGAAGTGCGTGCCGATGATGTGGAATGAGCTAGTAAGGTTTGGTCCAGCATTTCCGAAGAAGATTCTCACATCGTCACCGACATGAGCCTTGAGAGGATGATCTCTTGTCAGGGCAGACTCGCTGCCGTTGAAGGCAACGACTTGAGGTTCTTCACGAAGACCATTGGGATATGAGAACTCCACGATTTCCGAGCGTCGACCGTCATCATCAACCTCAGGTGGTTCATGATAGAATTCGCTCTGCATAACATAATACTCCTTGTCCACGGGTGGAAGGTCGTTGCCTTCCGGCTGTACGTACATGAGGCCGTACATGCCATTGGCGATGTGAACGGGAACAGGGGCAGCAGCGCAATGGTAGACGTAGAGTCCGGGGTAAAGGAGCTTGAAGCGACCGACCTTGGTTTCGCCCTCTTCAGCGGTAGTGACAGCGGCACCTCCACCAGGGCCAGTGAACGCGTGGCAGTCAATGTTGTGAGGATTACCTGCTGGGTCTTTGTTTGTAAGGCTCAACTCCACAACATCTCCGACTTTGGCCCGAATGAAAGGGCCAGGGACGGTGCCGTTGAAAGTCCACTGCTCATATTTGTACTGGCTGGTCAGCTGCGCCAGCTTGGTTGTAGTTACCAAGGGAACCCTGACAAGAGCAGGATGATCTCTTGTGATGGAAGGAGGAACATTTGGCGCAGTTGTGAGAATGGCGTCTTCTTTGGGGAGTTTTGAGATTAGCAATGTCTCGTCGTCAATTGTCTCGAAGATCTTATGCTTATGGTCCCCACCAATAGCAGGCGCCATGGCTATGGATGCCTGAAATGGTCAGCTATACCTGAGCCTGAGTCAGTAATGCAGCTTACCTCGTCATCGACGCAGCATGAAAGAGGCTTCTCCTGGTATGTAGTGGTTTGCTCGCCTTCACAACACCCAAGAGGCTTTTCTTGGATCACCTCTGGCTTCTCGTCCACGCAATGGGCACATTTGGGCTCTTCTGGCTTCTCCGGCACTAGGCCCTGCTTCACTGGGTGGAGGCCTCGTTGGTGAAAATAGGAACTGAGGGCAAGCCCTGCGGATACGGCCAGTACTGGAGTAAGACGAGGATGACGGAACCGATTGTTGGATCTCGTGTTCGATGAAAATGATCTGGCCCCGATTACCGGTGCCCTCCTGGCTAGAAGCGAGATGTTTCTGATGCAAGCAGTAGAGGCAGCAGCTCTAGTGGCAATAGGAAGGAGTTGGCTGGTTATTGGAGCAAGGGTCCAGCATGCCGTCACCATGCGAGACATAGTGAAATAGCTTAAAGTGGAAGTGATTGTAAATACTGAATAATTGTTGGGTCAGATTATCCAAACCCTGGCAGTAAGCAGACCTGGTCGATCTTTATACTGCGACTACCAGGCCATTATATGGCTCAACAAATAGCACAAGAGCGCGGAGATATATGTTTGAGTGCTTGGTAATATGACAGCCGTTACTGACGCATGATGGGACGGACATGGTTTAGTGGTTGACCTCGATTCCATAGCCCTGATCACCGGTGAGCCCAAAATGGTGAACTGAAAACATTAACTTACATATCTCAATGCCAAGCCAAGTACTTCCTTCCCTATAGAATGAGGCCTTATAAGCGAATTGGAATCTACTCATTGCTAAGTATATGCCCTTCAATTGACTACATTGTCGAAACTATGATAGTATCGCCCAAGAAACAACTTTACAAATCTGGAGGCAGTTAGGGCTAAGCTAACAGATGCTCGACCCAAAAGGGGAAAATCAGGACATTTCTCGGCTTCGCGAGAAGAAAGACCACTCGCTTTGTGAAGTGGAATGCCTTTCGGTCAGATCATACGTATCATATCATCATGAGAATAGCGCATCTCCGCGGCTCGACGCTTTGCCCTAAAAGCCGAACTACGACTGAAATGGCACCCAATCAACAATCCACTGGCTCGCCCCCAATGGCAGAATACGAAAATGCAACCCCTCGCAAACTTGGTCTGTTGAGTGCGGTCCAAAACTCCTATCTATTATTATCTGTATGTCGGGCTCGTTCTTGATCCCGAATGGTAGCACCAAAATTGTGAAGAGAATCAATGGTTCTGATAAGAGACTTAATGGTTGCTCTGCTGGACATTTCCCTCCATTTGAATTCATAGCACAAACTTGGAGGGCAGAGAGGCAGTAGTCTGATGGAGCCGGAGTGCCCGTCACAATAGATATGTCGGAGGATTATCATTCGTTTCTGAGGGCTAATTAGCAAGCAAAGTAATGGTTCCTCGTTGATCGAAGAGTGGGTTTAGGTTTGGGAGCAAGAAGACTCAAGACTTCAAGAGAAGATGCTGAAGTAAGCTTAGTAAAGGTTTCCCTAAACGTAGACTAAATTACCTAAATATCTTTTTCACCTAGTGTCAAGTTCTTGATTTCTTCTCCTGGCCCGAGTCAGAGGATATATAGCTGAGTCTCTCCATAAGTCCTGCTTCTGTTTCTATTCAATGCCCCAAGTTTGCCCCTGCCACGAAGACCCCTGTGACGTTGCCCTAAATCATCTCACATAGGCTTGTAGCTGAACTAAAACCTTGCTTGTTTCGAGCCATGTAAAATCATTGATTGAATTAGCTAGTCGCAAACAATTGTAGATCGCTCACATAAGTCAGATAAATGTGTGTCCAGATTGTCATTCATATCCCGATTTGTATATCTATTCGGCCTCAAGCGCCAAGTGGTTATCTCGAGTCTATGTAGGAACATTGAAATCTATGGATGATCGGAAGCAAGCCTATAGCCATATTTAGTGGGATCTTATCTGTTCAACATTCTGCTTATCGCCAAAACCAGGTGTCCCACCAAGCGAGCCAAAGATATCACCGATATAATTCTGAGCAGGGATGCCAGCCTCGAATCTGGTGGACCACTCCTCCAAGATCCCCTGAATTACCTTGAGAGCAGTAAGATAGAGGTTGCGAGTGGATGGCCCCAAGCCACCTTTGTCCATAACGAAAGGAAGCTGATGGGGCTTATCCTCATGTCCTCTGTCGAAGTTGGAAGCAGATCGAATCAAGAGGATTCGTGAAAAGTCAACTTTCCCTTGAAGTGCTGCGTTCAAGAGGCCAGCTAGAAGGGCATTATCCTCCTGAGCTGTCATTGTGTATTCTCCTTGTCCTGACGTATAAACTCTCGCAACCTTCTCCATAGCCTCAGAGATTCGATGACCATGCCAGAAGGTATTGGAAGACAGAACATCTCCCTCAAGGACGGTGGGATCCTCAGCCGCTGCGTCAAAAACACCACCGGGAGAGTTCTTCCATAAAGCCCGATGCTCAGCAGCCTTTGGTGAGTCTGTAAGCTCGACAGTTTTGGCAACGGAAAGAGCATAGTCTCTCAAGTTTGTATTAAGCTCAAATACTTCAGAGCCATGCACGATGCCAGGAAACTGGTCGGGCCTGTCTGCTCCCATTGGGATATACCCTGACCCCCATTCCTCCGGAACTTCTCTCGCGTCAAACTCCAGCTGTGTATCAACCTGAACAGCGAATTTTGCAAACGCAACAGAGCCAATAGTTGCTCGCTTGGGGTTAACGCCTGCAATACCGGTCAGGACAAAGTATGACTTTGCGAGGTCGAAGAGCGGCGATGTTAGAAGAGCACTAATCGATAGAGATGCGTTGATAACTACTTCGGGTCAGGGAAGGGTTTTGAAGGGAGCTGGATCCTTACGGGCAGTTCCGACTACCAAGAGTGCGACTTCGCCATTCTCTGTGACGTGGATATCTTCGTAGCCCCTAGCCAAGCCCGGAACGCGCACTTTACGAGAGAAGTGAAGAGCACTACCAGCGGAAAGCCAATTCCTTGATTCTTCGTAGAACTCGTCGTCGTCAGCTCAGTGTTATCCCAAGAACTGAGTTGCACTCACCATAGCGATAAGCAGGACCTTGGGCGATATTTTAGCGGCTGTTGGCTGCTGGGCCTGGACCCCTTGCGCGGCTGGGTTCTGTGCACTCATGATGCTTCGTACTGATTGGTATAATCACGAATGGTCTTGATTCTACTCCTGAAGTTTGGAAAGATTTTTCTTGAGGCAATAAGTTGATAAAAGACAAAATGACCTCATTTGAGCCTGGGTGGGGTCGAGATGGCGTGATCAGCGCAACTAACTTTTGGGCTCTTTTCCTTTATCATTCACTTGAGCTACAAGCCGAGGCTCACGATCCTCTCGCGTCCACCGCCTTATTCTCTCAAAGCGAGATTTTATCAGATGACGGAATTGAAGGTTCCACAGAAGCCTTCAACCCGAGACTCATTACCAGAGCCAGTACCATGCCCCAACAATGAAAGCGATGGGCAGAGCCAGTTTCGCAGTGTGGATCATCTGCTCTCTCTGCTTCTGTGACCGAATGCGCATTTGTTCTTCACAAAATCGCTTTGATTCCGCAGCAAGCCTCTCTGTGTCGGCAGCTATATCTTCGCCCGACCTGTTACGCATTCTTTCGATCATGGCCAACACGTCGGCTTCGGAAGTTTCTCGTGTAGTTTGTTCATTTATATCGCTGGGCTTTCGCCCTGGTACCGGATGCCCGGCTTCCTGATGTTGTGACATAGTGTTCGACTGGCTGCCTTGGTTGAGCGTTTGGATTAGCGGCGGCACTTGCAGAGTTTGAATGGGTATCTCTCTGATGGTTATTTGCTAGTGTAGAAATGTCGAATTCTCTCTGAAACTCACATTTATCTAATTTATAGTGATCGTGTCTGCCTAGGCTTCAGCCAAGGCAGATTTGCGATTGTGCAATCAGCCTCAGTCTTAGGTGGCTTGGCCTGTCTTGTCACGCTCCAGCCTCATGCTACACTGCTCACTATGTTCATCGTCAATGGATGTTTAAACCTTCAAACAAAGTCTCGGATCTCCTTTTTGAAGTATTGCTCTGTTATATGAGGAGATTGGAGATCCGACGTTATCTCGGAATCGGAATTGACCACCGGACTCTCGGCCGAACCGAGCCGTGGCTATAACTGTTGGTCTGAGTGAATGAAGGTGCAGTCCTGGAAGCTTCAAATCCAGCTGTGCCCAAAAAGAGCGTAAATGTGCAGGTAAGAGCTGCGTATATATATAATGGTCTCGCTAGCGTACATAGCAGGTGTATCACGGAAATGGAAAGTCAAAAAACAGTTGGCCATGCCACAAGTTTTCACTGCCAGTTTCACACGATAAGAGCCTGTAGTCAGATAGAAGAGATGAGATGTGTTATTCCTAAGTTATTAATCATATCTAGATCTATAACGGTGTGAACTAATCAACACTGGTTTGGGTGATGAGGATGAGGCGCGGGTTCATGATCCCCTTTATGCCTTCCTTCGGCCAAAGAAGTCCATAACCTCCAAGCTGCCATGATCAGAGACATGTAACTGCTTGTCTCCGTCCTTGACATTGATAGTTACCATCCCAGCAAATCTCGTATACCATGTCTCCCACTCCTGACTCGTAGTTGGGTGAGGGAAAGAAGCGATCACTTTCTGCTGTCCGTCAAAGCGAACCTGCGCAGGGCTGTCACCTGCTGACTTGACGAGGTAGATACAATCCGAGCTGGTGGGCTTGCCTGTGTCTGGTTGCGCGATCTTCATTCCCTCCAAGCACACAAGTTGATCGTTGCTCACATCCAGCAGGACCTCATTCCCGCGGACGACGAAGAGCAGAGGCACCTCTCGACCACCACAATCTTGACGGAAGCGCACTGAGGCTGACACTATAGACAGCCCCCCAACATCAGCGCGTCCCCATAGCCAGTTGTCCAAGATCGTCTCCATGGGGACGTTGCCCCAGTTGTGGTCATGGTAGGCATTGCCTTCAACCTTGGTCTTGGTGCCGTTGACCGTGACTTCTCCAGTGAGCTGGCCACCAGGGACAGCTACGAACCATGAGAAGTGACGACCGTCCACGTTCCATCGACCTGTGCCCGGTCGGTATGATGGAGTACTTCTCTTGATGACCACGTCGAAACCAAATCCTTCCATCTCATCGGGGTCGACAAAGATGTGATACTCATTGAGACCATTGACACTGCGGAACTCTTGCGATACTGAAGATCACAGTGATCTTTCGCCACCACGATATCGGAGGGGAGACTGCCAAGGCGCTTATGCAAGTCACATAGCTTCTTGCCATCCTTGGCGATGTTCAGATCAATGAGTCCCGTTTTGGGACCGTCTCCTTCTGTTATATAGAAGAAGGCAACCTGCAAGAACCAGCCATCTTGAAGATGTGCGTCGGCGTACCACCACTCCCACTCTCCACTTTCGACGCCGGGACTGCGAAGGCCGTCCTCCCAGCTTGCAGGTTGAGATTTATCTAACCCGAGCTTTTGCAAGCTCTGGTCATCAGTCAGAAGACGTCCTTGTGCGGATTCAGTCATTGATAAGGATGTTTGTCTTGAGTCTATTGGAAACTCTGTAGCTATTGAAAGAAGATAAATGTTCAGAATCGAGTTGATTGAGGGCAGAAATGCATGTAGGGCTAGCTTTTAACTTTTATATATTGTCGTGTCATGTAAGCTCAGGGGCGATTCATCGTTATTCAGACTTTTCTGACTTGCCTAGTGCTTTCGTTTAGGACAATCGTATGATTATGGAAAGCAACATGCCACTATGATCAAGACGTAGCAAATAGATTATTCGCTATCAGTTACACGTGTCGATTTGAGCTTTTGATAGCTAAGATGCCGGGATGCCTTCCTTGTCCTTCCGCGGCTTCCACGTAGACCGTACTCGAGTGCCGCAACAAACCTCGCTGCGCTCCTGCCACTGATACCGGTTTGTTTGAGCCCTGTCTTTTCTTTCATGATAACATTAGTCAAAATCCTATACAAGACCTAACTATTAGTAGCAAGTATGCTTCCCTTCCTGGCATACGTTTCAGGCGGCAGTAAATTCGAGTCTCGGAATTGCAAGCGATCTAGTTAGTGGGGGTCTCGGCCGAACCGAACCGTGGCTATGACTGCCATTCTCACCTACGCGGAGTTTGAACTCCCTGATGGAAGTCATATAAATTGGAATTAGAACACGGGGTCAAAAGAAACATTTAATAAGACTAGAATACTGCACGCGACGTGATAATAAGAAACTGTAGGTGTTGTTTGAGATAAAAGCGGGGTTGAATTGATAACGACGACATGACAGCTTGACTGCGTAAGCGGGGCTCGATGATCAATGAATTGCCTCAACTTTCGAGATCCCCGACTAACGACTCAGCTCTCTAGAGAACCCATTTTCGAATCACATAGCGACAATGTCTTCAGAACAACTCAGCGCCGGCTCACTCTTCAGCCTCAATGGCCTTGTCGCGGTCGTGACAGGCGGAGGCTCAGGTCAGTCAACCCCTCAGAGCACGGATTCACAACTGATCGTATTACAGGCATCGGCCTCATGTTCGTCAAGGCGTTACTCCAAAATGGTGCCGCAAAGGTCTACATTGCTGGTAGAAGGAAGGAAAAGCTGGATGAAGTCACCAGCTCATTGGGCGACAAGGTCGTTGGAGTCCAGTGCGACGTCACCTCCAAGTCAGATCTGCAGAACATGGTCTCTCAGATTGAGAAGGACACTGGGTACGTCAACCTATTGGTGTGCAACTCCGGTATTGGAGGACCTCAAGTCAAGCCACTCACTCCCGAAACAACATTGGAAGAATGGGCCAAGTCCAACTTTGACACTGATTTCGGCGACTATGTCAACACGTTCGCCATCAATACCGCTTCTGTCTGGTTCACCAGCATGGCTTTCCTCCCACTTCTGAAGAAGGGCAACGAGAAGGGAAATGTCGAGCAGACTTCGCAAGTCATTGTTACCAGCTCCATCGCCGCATTCAACAAGAAAGCTCCCGGCGGTTGGGCATACGGACAGTCCAAGGCTGGAGCTGTTCTAGCAGCCAAGCAGCTTGCCGTTGCCCTTCCTCAGTGGAACATCAGAGCCAATTGTATTGCTCCTGGATGTGAGTAGACTCATATGTCAATGGCAAAGTGGGATTCTAACAGTTCCCAGTATTCCCCAGCGAAATGTCAGAGCCGATCGTCAAGATGTATACCGATGAGTCAGGACAGCCTGGTGCCGTGCCGACATCAATGGCGCCACTTCGAAGAATGGGAGACGAGAAGGATATGTCGGGAACTTTCCTATATCTTGCATCTCGGGCGGGTGGATATTGTAACGGCACAGTTATAGTCGTCGATGGCGGTCGCTTGAGTAACTTTCCGACCACCAATTAGGACAAGTCCTTGGACTATAGAACAAGGTACATTGAATAAAATTGCAACAGCTTCTTTATTCACCGTCCGCCAATTCCAAGGTACTTGTCTATATCTCCCAGTCGCCCAGACAGCCCTGGGCTCTTTTGAATTGTGAACTCAATAACGCGCCAATCACTCTTCAAGATGGAGTTACTGTGCGTTTCTGGGCCATCAAGCAGAAGATCCATGCCACGGCTGGTAATTGCCGAGATCTCACATGTAAAATATGGGAGGCAGGGAGGGCAAGGGCTTGCATGCTGGTACCCGAAGTGCCGTTCAATGAAGTAGGACTTTACCTCCGCTCACAACAAAATTGCTCCTTCAAGACTAGTGAAACTGGCCTGCAATGACTGCATGCTTATCACATTCGATGAGCCGTGGGACTTTCAATTATCTGACGGCTTGATAGGCTCCTTGATCGTGAATACGATACACCGAATTCCAAGCCACCCGATTGCTGCCTTGAGGGATCTGTTAGCTGTGAATCCTCAAACACCATCTCAGGATCCATTGGCTCGTTAGCGGGGGAATCGCTGAGGTGAGACTGAGCTGGCGGGAGGCCCTTTTAGCGGAGACGGGGAGATGACAAAAAGCCTGGATCTGTAAACGGCGAGTTTGTATGGAGGTGAGCCCCTCCTTTTCTGACACCCATGCGACGCTTTGGGCGCTTCGCCACGACCCTCAGCGGCATTGCTGCCTGTGGTCCTACGGAGTACAGGGGGTTTCTGTGCGACACGGCACGGGAAGTGACTCAGCCCGGCAACGCATATCTTGTCAATCAATCGTCGTATCGAATTCACGATGTCAATGCGTGCAGGCATGCGTGAGCTGCCTGATTAGGTCAGAGGCCTTTGCAATGTGCATTTTGCTATAAGACACATTCATCTCCAGGCCTCAACACCATTATCTCCATTCACACCAACTCCAATCATTCCTCATTCACAATCACAATGGCGCGTACCGCACAAACAAGGGCCAAGCGTGGCGGCCGTCGCAACACAACAAACAACACGCGCAATACACGCAATCACAAAGAGAATGACCTCGAATACATGGCTCTCAAGCAAGAGGCAGAGCGACGCGAGCGCATCCTCGCTGACCGACGCCGAACTGCTGCCAAATGGCGCCCCAAGATTCCCGAAGTCCGAAAGGTCAACTTTGAGAACTTCAAGAACAGATTCCAAGACATCGATGAGCCTGATTATGCCATTGACGTTCTGATGTCGGGTACTGGTACCCAGGCTCAGATCCGTCGTGAGCATGGTCTTCGTCGACGTGAGGAGATGGCTCGTCTTCGTCAGAAGTACATGTACTACCCTGGCGGTGGTGTCAATGAGACGCCTCATCGCAAGACTGATGCCTATGAGAAGGCTCGTCGCGAGAAGGATGGTCAACCGTCTTCAGACTCAGAGATCCAGCGCATTCGCATCCAGTCCCAACCTATCTTGGGCCACTTGACAGCTCTTATGAACGACACCGAGAAGCGATCGTCTCCCCGAACATTTATGCGACCCTTCAAGACTCTGGTTCACTTCCAACCCAAGATGCGAGAAATTCTTGCGACTCTTGAGGACAAGTGGGCTGACTTTGAGGACATTGGTAGCGAAAGCTCTGAGGTTGTCGACGTCGCTGAAGAGACTGAGGCAGAGGTTGTCGTTGACGAGGAGGAGACAGCTGAAGATGGCGATGATGTCGCTTCTCAAACATCTGAGGCTTCGAGCATCGAGTCAGTCGACTCCGACGCCGATGAAGACTACGACAATCTGATGGACAGTCCCGAGGCGCTCCGCGACATGCGATGCTACGTTGACTTCGTCGACAAGGAAGTCCTTCCTCTTTACAACCGCTTCGAGGGCTCTACCGCCGACCGCGTTAAGTTCGATGATCTCTGGTCGCTCTTCCGCGTCGGCGACCTCATTTATATGCCTGCATCTGGTGAGACCGGCGGCCGCTACCACGAAATCTGGCGTGTCTACAAGGTCCGAAGCCCCGAGCCCGAGACATCATATCCCACCTCCGGCTGGGACTTCTTCGCAGACGAGCAACAGATCGACGAGAACTCCAAGTTCAAGATCTCCGCTTATTACATCGATCACGATGGCAACACCTTTGGCGCTGTCCGACGCAAGTTTGAGATTGAGTCGTTCATTGGAGAGCGATCAATTGACTCCCTCGAGGCCTTCCCCATCCGATACCGCCACGATTATAAGCAGCTTCTCAGCTCAATGCAAGACCAGGGCCGCAAGTTCATCAACTACTTGGATGATCGCCACCAGCAATACAGCGCCTGGACTCTGACCAGAAACCCTCCTTCTCACCGCACCGAGCCCGAAGAGGAGATCCTCGACAACGAGGACTATGAGAAGATGCGACATCCTGAGTTCGTCGAGAGCGACGTTATTGTCGACCTTACAGAGGCTTACCAGAAGATGCCTGACTGGCGCCCGCGATTCCATCAGCTCACGATCAACAAGTCTTCACGGTGCGAGATCAAAGACGACGAGATGCCTATCCAGCATTGGTTCAACGGTACCCGCCAGAACCTAGCCTACTCCCAGAACGAGATCATCCAGCACGCCGATGGTGTTGAGGCCCGTCAGCGAAGGGACAACCTTGCCGTTGACGCTTTCCTCCGCGTTCGCGTCAAGGGCAGTCGCACCTTTGAGACCAACCCCAAGGCTTTGGAGCTTCGCGACGAGGACCTTGTTCTTCTTCCCAAGCGCATGTTTGCCTACGCTCTTCGTGAGCGTCGGTTCTTGCCAATTGATCTCAACGTTCTTAAGCCCGTGCGACGCGAGCCTGGTGTCTTTGAGAACCTCCGCATTCAGAGCGACTACAAGGATGTCGTGCGCGGACTTGTCATGTCACATTTCCAGCGAAAGGTTCTTGAGCGCAAGTATGCCGATGCCGCGACTGAGGGACCTAGCCAGGATCTGATCCAGGGCAAGGGTCGCGGTCTCGTTGTGCTTCTGCATGGCGTTCCTGGTGTCGGAAAGACCGCTACTGCAGAGGCTGTCGCTATGGAGAACCGCAAGCCGCTGTTTGTCATCACTTGTGGTGACCTCGGTCTTACACCTCATGAGGTTGAGTCTTCTCTGAAGAACGTCTTCCGCCTCGCTCATCTCTGGGACTGTGTTCTTCTGCTCGACGAGGCGGACGTGTTCCTCACTCAGCGATCCAAGCAGGACATGAAACGTAACGCTCTTGTGTCAGTCTTCCTCCGCGTTCTTGAGTACTACAACGGTCTTCTGTTCCTGACTACCAACCGAGTCGGCACAATCGACGAGGCCTTCAAGTCTCGTATTCACCTCTCCCTGTACTACCCTCCTCTAGACAAGACTCAGACACGCGACATCTTCCGCCTTAATATCGGCAAACTCAAGCAGATCGAGGCCGAGCGCCACCGCATGACTGGAGAACCGGCCCTCGTCATCAAAGAGAACGAGATCATCGACTTTGCCGCCAAGCACTACGAGGAACTCGCCCGCTCAACTGGATGCTGGAACGGTCGACAAATCCGAAGCGCGTTTCAGATCGCCTCCAGTCTTGCCATTCACAACTACGCCAACCAAGCCGAGACAGCTCGATCCCGTGGCCAGAGCCCTCCTGCGGCTCCTGTTCTCGACAGGACTTGGTTTGAGAAGGTTCAGATGTCGACGCAGAGCTTTGATCGGCACATGAAGAAGGAGGCTGGTAGCTATGACTCTGAGATGCCGATGCGAAGCACATTCCAGGAGAGCAAGTTTGACTAAGATCAGGTATTCTACAGCTGGACTGGGAAGATGATTGATCACGACTGTTGATGTTGTTTCTATCTTTTGGCGTTGGTAGCAATTGTGAAAAACTTACAGCAACATTCTTTGAGTCCGAGATGAACAATACGATGCAATTCACGTAAAAGCGCACCAGCCTCTGGAACTTTAAAACAGATTAACCAAACCTCTGGCTTTTCTTTCACCTGTTTTTCATTTCACTGTTCACAATTAATCGCTTTGCCAGCGTTTTATTCTGCTCGTTGGACTGAACCGGCCTAACCTAAACACTCTCGCTTGTCTTCAGTTCATTGAGATGTCAATGTTCAGCAACCTGATACGCTGTCAATTGAATGCGTCGGTGAGATAAGAGACTATTAATTTCGTCCACGATGCTCAAATTAATTTCTATGTACGCGCGTCTCCTGGACTATTATCTGCATTGTTTGATCGAAAATGGCTCCTTCTGCAACCTCCGAGCCACTGCTATTTGCAATAGGCACGCACTCGAAGATTTCCCATTATGTTGTGACATACGCCAGAAAGAATCCCGGGGACTTTTTGTCATATCTGCGTCGCGTTTGGCCCGAATACAGAGAAAGGCTAGCCGAGAACCCGGGCTGCTTGAGGTTCCTTGGCCGTTCCAAGGTTCTCGAGAATGGAGAGACACGTAAGATCCACAAGACCTGGATTCCGCTCTCGGAGCTGCGGCGCCTTCAAAGTCGTTACTTGTTGCTCGGAGAAAATGCCTCCTTTCCTCGCCTTGACCCCCTACTCCCAGAGGATGATACACTCGGAGACTGGGACTTTCTTCCGCAGCTTGGATCTCAAACCAAACCTGATATCTACTTCTGGGTCAATACTTTGTCCGATATTAAGTTTAATTCTTGGTACAAGGTTGCCTCCTCGCAGCGAGTCAAGGAGTTATATCTGTTGCTCTATGAGATTTATCAGGAAACCGTGGACGGTAACGAAGGTGAAAAGAAGGTCGCAAATTACCTCAGCTATGGCCAATATTGATCGTATATGCGCTTCCGGAAGATAACTGATGGTGAAAATAGGTATAATTTCACGAAAGGCTCGCTCCTCCTCCACCCACAAGGTTGGAGTAACCCTGATATTTCATTTCGATATGGCCCCAGGGGCACGTATTCGAAGAAGTGCTCGATGCCACTGCCAGCGGAGCGGAACGCAACACTATCAGAGAGCAACCTGATTGCAAGATTCTACGAAGAAGTTCTTCGTTTGGGGAACGTGACCACATATACTGTCATTCTGGATGAGCTCAAGCTCCACCGAACTAAGGTATCTAAAGGGATCATCGGCAGAGACACATCCAACTTATATCAAGGCCTTGAAGACCTTGACGTGTGTGACCGAGACAGAGAACGAATGATGTCTGTATTCCCTGGAAGAAAAACATGGAAATACGACGAGTTTAATGACTGTAAACAACAGACAGGAATTCTAAAATTATCCCTATATCTTTTTCTTTCATGGGTCTTTGGAATACCATCGACAATTTATCTGGTCGCATGGCGTGAAGCTACCTAATCAAATCGACCTCAGTCGACAATACCCTCATCTCAAGTCTTTCTTTGTAGATCGGCTTGAGATACCGGAGTTAACGACGAATGTCCTCCAAAAACAAATTCTTGAGCTTGCAGACGACGCACCCGCATATGATCAATGGAGGCGGGGATGCCTTAGTCAAAATCCTCACACTGTACGTGCGGCGATTTTCATTCAGGCGTTTATGCCTTATCATGGCGGTTGAGGGGCCTATTTCTGGTTCAATAACGGCCCGAGCCCGCCATAAGGTGGCGCGTTTTGGGAGTTGTGTTCAGTGGCGCAATTTTCGGATACGCACTGTATTGATACAGCCAGTGAAGGTCTCGTACTTTTTATTCAAAAAGCTGCATCGTGAATTTTCCACGACGCGTTTCCAACAACTGAACTCCTATTTCAACCCAAGTTCAGTTATCGTGTCTGACCCTCTTTCATGATGTCTGAGCCCCTGGAATCGGATCCTCCCCTTATTGACAAAGATGACCCAGAGTCTCTTTCACCAGCTGCGCTTCGTTTTGCGGACGACAAGCCTCATGAGTTTCTCAAATACCTTCATCGCGTCTGGGACACAAACAAACAACAAGTCCTTGAATCGACTAAGCTGCTGCATCAACTGAAGCAGGTCAAGGTCGCTTGTTGCGACGGACATCTTCATCCTGTTTCCGAGGCATGGCTTCGTACAAAAGACCTCGTCAGCATTTGTTCCAAGTTTCTTTTGCCTGAGGAACAATTTCGTTTTGTTATTCTTAACGTTCAGGAACCCAAAGACGAGGAACGATCCTCGTGGAGCTTCCTCAGGGAGATTTGCCAATACGAACTCGGCGATCAGTTTCTCACTGATCTTTTACTTACTATCAAGAAAGCATGGCCGACAAATGTCAAAAATCCAGGACGTGTCTTCGGGATTTACAACTACCTCCTTCGTCGCGCGAAGTATAAGAAATTATTTCCGGGCGGGCCCTACTACCCCTACAAGTATCTATCTGACGATGAAAAGCGGTAAGTCTTTTTTTCCACCGTCGTCCCTGTCATATTCTGACCTTGCAGGAACAATTTCAACGCTGGCGAACTTCTCCTCCACAAGGGCAAATGGATAAAGCCCAGTTCATGCTTTCTCCATGCGCCAGATTACGTGCGGTCGAAGATAGTCCTCATGCCCGTGTCCGCTGGAACTGACGCAAGCTCCTTTGAACCACTATCGATGACTGAATTCTATCAACTGATTCTCGGCATTCCGGACTTTCCTATGGCCTGGTGTAGCATCTTTTATGGGCTGAATGCTCTCCAGAAGTCGACTGGTCAAACGTCCATTCAATCAGTGGCTGAACTTTATCGTGCGTTGAATGAGAGTGAGCTATCTGAGGAAGAGAGAACCACCATGCGGTTAGTACGTTGTGATACCCACACGCCAATTTGCTGACTTGGAGGAACAGGAGACTATTCCAACAGTTCAACATGATCGCCGTTCAGCAGGGTAGTGTCATCAAGTGGCAAACCCAGCTCACATGTATTTGGTCGCCGCTCATGGAAATCAGAAACTTGGCCGAGTTGAGTAGACTATATCCAGATCTCAAAGAGCTCTTCGTAGGCCTCCTAGGGGTCGAAGAAGCAACAGACAAAACCATTTTGTCACGCATGTCTGACGGGACACCGGATTTCGAGATGCGAGACCTTTTCAGCCTTCTCAACTGCCTGATTATGACGTCCAAAATATCGATCAAACCTGACGAACTTTTGCCCCGGCGAGTTTTTCTTGGAAAGCTGAAAGGCAAAAGTTATCGCTTTGCTGGCACGGAAGAGTTCTTTATTCCCGATGACCAGGAGTTCGCGGCAACCTTCAAGGATGATCTCCCTCTCCTCGATGCTACTGCCGAGGAGATCGCGATTCTCAATCCACTTTTCTCATGGCTGGGCTTCAAGGATCGCTATTTGTCGAACCGTGTCCGCCACAGGTGCATTTGGTGTCCAACTGCACAACAACAGAGGCTTGAATGGGATGTGGTTGAGAGGGCGGAAGGTATTCTTCGGTGAGTCTCATAACCCCTGAATTAATGGACGGAGCTAATATGTTACCTAGAATCGCCATGCATTGCGGCAGCCCCCGAACGACAACAAAACCGGGCAGAGTGGCACTTCTAAATATCTTGAGAAATGCTGAAGTGCTTGCTGTCGAAGGCATGCAGTCTGAAAAAGTGCTGCTTTGGCGTGGAAAAGGTTCCAGGTGCCTGGGCACTGGGCGGCATCACCATCACGGATTCGCTGCTCCGAGCACACACCCAAAGCTTTTTATTCCTTCTAGCGACGCAAGCCATCCCGTGGACAAGCTCGTCATTTACGTTTCACCTGACAAGGAAGAACGAGAACTAGCAGTCGTTACGGCACTCCCGCAGCGGTTGATGCAATGGCTCATGGTAGATCCGAAAACTCTGACATGGGGAGCGGCCCCTGAGCGCGGCGTGAGCCTTCTGAAGACTGTGCTGACTGCTCCACCAAATGCTATTGATGCCTTACTCACAAGTGAGGGAGTTTTACGCATCCTAGTAACGATGGCCAATCGAACGACGTTACATCAAGAGGCTACACCCCAGAACACAACATCAAATGAGCCTGCTCATCAGCCATCCCAGCCTAGGCATGATTCCAACCCGTCCTCGGGCGTACTATTTGAGTTTGTAGCTCACAGAAACGGAATCGAGAACGCACCACTAGTCAGTTCCCTTACAGAAACATTGGAGAAAGTGCAGCTAGCGAGCCTATTCATATTCAGCCAACAATCAGAATCAGCAGCAGGCCCCAGCAGCACAAGGGTGTCACAAGAGACGACACCCCAAGCAAACCAGCATAAGTCAACCTCGGGGAGACAAACAGAATCCCCCTCCGAGGACAAGAAGATGCCATTGAAGGACGAGCCAGTTCCTAGCGGGGATGAGGACGAATACACACCCCGATACGCGTCTATAAGCGAACGGCCCAAACTCAAACCCATGTCGCGAAAGCGGTCTCGCTCGCCATCATCCAACTCACCACCGTCGTCTCACTTGAGTCAAATCCCAGATGATGTGATTCGTGGAATAGAGAGACTGAGGATTGCAGACACACCTGAGGTGACTCTTCAGTCGCCCAAACTCATCTCGGCAGCGTAGAACAAAGCCGGATCGAGTTAGCTTGTGTATGGAGGAGGAGGTTGAGCTGTGATATCAGGGTTATGCTTAATTGTTTGAATTCTGTATGGTTTGCTTTATCAGTGGTGCCACATCGTTGCACTAAATTCAGCTCGGTGGAGTGGTTTACAAGGTCTTGGTCTAAGCAGAGACCAATATGTAGTCGAGTTTTCAACCTTGGTTGCATTTGCTGACTCGACAAGTTGGCTGGGACATACACTTCATGAGTTGCACTCCCCACGCGACCCAGAGCGCGTGGACGGCCGATCCTGGTCGATTGATAAACCATCCCTGAACTTCAGGGTCCTAATACAACGCAAGACATTTTGCCAAGAACCGGTTACTTCATATGCTTAGTTCTATTTGATGGACCGTACAATTGGTAATGCTTGGCTAATGATGGTTATCATGCCATGTAAAAATTTCTCGAGGCAGTGCCGCGTAGTTTCTCGGCAAACGTGCCGAGTACCGTGATAGTGGCTTCTAGCCTTGCTACAGCTGAGAATATCTGAGAACCATGAAATCTGGTGCCGATGTGAGCTCCCTATCAGTGATGCTTGGTATAAGAACATCGTGACATCCAAAAGGATATCGAAGATATTTTGAGAAGGGCAGCAGACAATTTCAAGGATCTTGAAATGATCTGTAGTTGACGAGGCCATTTTCAGTGCCGAGAATCGCTAAGATATCTCGGCATACGGCACGCTAAGAGCCACAGAATTAACTCATGTCAGCATGACTATCTTTTACAGTGGAGTCCTTGCCAAGGTTACCGAACCGACTTTGCCGTTGTGACGGCTTGGCAGATCTTTTTATAAGATAGATAATCAATCTCTAATCATTTTCATCTTATCTGATCTGCTTCGATGTGATCGTCGTGAGCTCTGCATACGAAAACCTCGACATGAGTGCATCTGTCGAGAAAGGCCACGCTGAGGCCGAAGTGACCGCTCCAAACAAGGGTCTGGTCCGACCAGAGACATCTCCAGGTACGTTGCTGACTTGTACCTTCACAGATTGCTTATGCTCATGAATCAAAGGCGAATCTGTCGAGGAAGTCCTGTCAGCGGCTGGCGTGGGCTTCAAGGATGACGATCCAACTCTACCGTGTCTGACTCTTCGCATGTGGACAATCGGCATTGCCTTTTGTCTTGTGGGTAGCGGAGTAAACACTCTGTACACCCTCAGATTCCCATCCATCAGCCTTTCACAGTCCGCAATCCAGTTCCTCGCTTATCCCGTCGGCAAGGCATGGGAGTATACGATACCAGACTGGGGCTTCACCTTGTTCGGCAAGCGACATAGCCTGAACCCTGGACCCTTCAACCACAAGGTATTTGCTCCCGAGGATCCTTGAAGATTCACTTAATAATCTTGGATCAGGAGAACATGCTTATCTACATTTTGGCCAACCTCAGCTTCTTGACCCGATTGAGTGCCGATGTCCTCACCGAACAGCGGGTATTCTACGGCCTCAAGGCGGGATGGGGTTTCGAGATCCTTGCAACACTCACATCAATCCTGTTCGGCTTTGCTCTGTCTGGATTGACGCGATCAGTCGTTGTCGAACCAAAGAGCCTCGTTTGGCCCGGCGTGCTCGGAAACACGGCTCTCAACGCGGCCCTGCATACACCACGCAAGGAGGTGATGGCTGGGTAAGCATTTCTCTCAGCGCTCTCGGGGACGGGCTTTACTAACTTGTTTGCAGCAAGATTTCTCGTTACCACTTCTTTATCCTCGCCTTCTGCGCCTCTTTCTGTTGGTACTGGTTCCCCGACTTTATCTTCCCTGCCTTGGGTTACTTTACGTGGATCTGCTGGATCGCCCCCAAGAACCCTGTCGTCAACCAGGTGTTTGGCATGAAGAGTGGACTGGGGTTGTTGCCTTTCACCTTCGACTGTATGTGCTCGCCGCTCTATGATTCGAGGCTTCGGTCGCTTACAAACTGTTTCTTCAGGGAGTCAAATTGCCTATATCGGATCACCACTTGTAGTCCCGGTCTGGGCCATCCTCAACGTTCTCGCCTCTCTTGTCTTCTGGATCTACATTGTTAGCCCAGCGCTCTACTACTCGAACACCTGGTTCTCAGCTCATCTACCGCTACAAAGCAATTCAATCTTCGATAACACCGGAGAAGTCTTCAACGTCTCGAAGGTTGTCAATAAGAAGGACGGCTTCACTTTTGATCATGATCTGTATGCACAATACTCCGACGTAAGTCTCGCCCTGCCACGCCTCCTAGAGATGAGAGATGCTAATGTCCTCACCCAGATCTATCTCCCTGTAACCTATGCGCTCAACACTTTCGGTCTGTCGTTTGCTACCATCTCCTCTCTTTTTGTCTGGCTCTTTCTCGAGAAGCGCCGGGATTTAGTGAGAACATTCCGCGATGCTTGCAAATCGTTGACGTCGAAGAACACTTCCACTCGTGACAGACTGCAGCCGCAATATGATGCAGTTCCGCTTTGGTGGTACATGACTGCTGCCCTTGTAGCATTGGGTATCGGTATCTTCACCTATGAGTACTACCCCGTTCAGCTGCGTTGGTATGGCGTGATTTTCGGCATGGTAGTTTCCTCTATCTTCTTCATCCCTGTGAGTACCTAGGCTTTCACTCACAAGCATTCTCCTGACTTCCGAAGCTCGCTTGGGTGTATGCCACTAGCAACATCAAGATTCAGATCGATATCTTCTGTCGCATCATCGCTGGTTACGTCTGGGAAGGCAAGGTCCTGGCCAATATCTGGTTCTTCAACGTTGGCTACATCTCGGGCATCAAGGGCCTTGCTTTCTCTCAAGACCTGAAGCTCGGTATCTATTGCGGTGTAAGTGGTCCTTGTCTCGACGCGACTGACTTCGAGCTGACGTATCAGATCCCTCCTCGAAGCCTCTTCCTGGTCCAAGTAGTCGGCCTTATCGTTGGAACTCTTGGTCAAGTGTCCGTCCTCAACTGGGCACTCGGAAACATCCCCAACGTCTGCAATGCCAAACTTGCTCCGAACGGCTTTACCTGTCCCTTTTCCCGAACTCATTTCAACACAAGTATGGTCTGGGGCGCACTCGGTCCCCGTCGTTTCTTCGAGCCAGGCGCTCTCTACAGGCCCTTGCTCTGGTTCTTCCTCGTCGGAGCTCTTCTCCCTGTCGTCGTATACCTCCTTCGAACCAAGGCATTCCCTCATGTCAATTGGCTGAAGAAGATTCATGTTCCGCTGTTCCTGGGCGGCTTGAACTATATCCCTCCTGCATCAGGTGTCAACTATGGCAGTTGGGCTTTATTCGGGCTCTTGTTTGGCGCTCTTATTAAGAAGCGCAAGACCAGCTGGTGGCATCGATTTAACTTCGTTCTGAGCTCCGCTCTGGATTGTTCTGTCGCTATCGCTGGCATCGTCATCTTCTTCGCCATTTTCTATACCGGTGCCGCGGATAACTTCAATTGGTGGGGAACCAACGTGTACAAGGTCAGTTGATTATACTCATCGAGATGTGCTGTCGGCTAAAGGGGAATGTAACAGAATACTTGCGATTGGAAGAGTTGCCCTTACAAGGCGTTAGCAAAAGGGGAGACCTTTGGACCTTAGCAGCCTGTCCTACGAGTTCAGCAAGCCAAGCCTTTTTGCATCCGATCATAAGGTACTCTAGAAGGTTGAATGAGAAGTTTGAAAACGCGTTGAAAAGTAACAAGGAATAAGAATGTTGGTAACCTTGTTTGTTGGAGCCAGCCAAATGGCGTAACGTTTGTCTTGCTTTCATGCACTTGCTGTGTTTGGGTTACAGAGGATCTGTGCCCCTGTAACGGCCAGGCCCCAGTGGGCACCTTGTGATGTGCACAAAGCCTCCTGCAAAATGGTGATCAGACACGCTAATACTGGATGGAGACCCCAATACCACATCGGCAAAGTTAATTTTGGTAGCTAAACAAGCAAAGCCTCATCCTTTGGGATTTATTCCACCTGCCGGAAGCAAAATACAGGAAAATCATGCAGAATTTCTAATACAGTAGGGATGATAACGTGTGATGATCGGCGTCGATGCGGGGGGAAGAGGGGAAATAACATGATGATCCCCTGGAGCTCTTCCTTACGCGCTGGCGATGTAGACGTCATAAGGTTCACACAAACTCAACGTGGTATGCAGGCGGGGAACACGGAATGGCATGCTAAGGCAGTACAAAAGCTCCTTCATCCTCATGCGCAATTTCACTCATCGTAACCATCGCTTTTCAAAATGTTCTGGTCAAATCATGTCCCCTTTGCAGGGCTTTGCTCTCTGTTTCTCGACGTCGCTTCTGCGCAGACAAAGTACGAGGTTCAAAAACCTCCACTTGATACCGACTGGACTTACAAGGTCGGCACCAATCCTTGGCCGGAACATCCGCGGCCGCAGCTCAAGCGCGATGCCTGGCAGAGCCTGAATGGCATTTGGACATGGAGCGGCCATGGTGATCTCAGCAATCCGCCCAAGGGGGGCCCTCTTGATCGCGAGGTGCTGGTTCCCGCCTGCATCGAGAGCGCCCTGTCGGGATTGCAGATCCTCGACGAGCGCGAGTTTTGGTACCAGAGGTCATTCGAGGTATCGGATGACTGGAAGAATCAGACTGTTCTACTTCACTTTGAGGCCGTCGACTATAACTCAACCGTATTCGTCAATGAGAAAGAAAGGACGACGCACATTGGGGGCTACGACCGCTTCACTGTTGACGTGACGGAGGACATCAAGTTTGGTGAGTCGAATGAGCTGTAAGTCCCAGTTCGAACCTCCAGGCTGGAACGCGCTCTAACATTTTACCAGGCTCGTCTTTGTGAACGACCCGACAGACGATCAAGTTATCCCCATTGGCAAACAGACCTTGCGGCCGAGTCACATCTTCTATCGCTCCTGCTCGGGTATCTGGCAGCAAGTCTGGCTCGAGGCTGTTCCGAAAGACTACATCACCGATCTCGACCTCACTGCGGGTGCAGATGGTGAAGGTCAACAAATCCCCTGTTTCCGGTGTCTTATCCGACCGCTGACCATTCTGTTCCAGTTACCGCAACAGTCCACACCTCTCAAGAGTCTGGCAAATCCGCCAAAGTGGTGATCGAAGCCAGCGATGGTACAAAACTGGCCTCCCACGAAGGAACGACCGATGAAGAATTCACTTTCACCGCCAAGTCGCCGAGACTTTGGTGGCCCGACTCCCCAACGCTTTACAACATAACCGTAACACTTAACAGCGGAGACACGGTACACAGTTACACCGGCTTTCGAACTATATCCAAAGGTAAAGTTGAGAACGTCACACGGCCACTTCTCAACGGCGAGTTTGTGTTTCAGTTTGGAACTCTCGACCAGGGTTTCTGGCCCGATGGATTGTACACGCCGCCGAGCAGGGAGGCCATGGTCTCCGATCTGAAGCTTCTGAAGAAGTTTGGCTTCAACATGGTTCGCAAACATGTCAGTATGGCCTTGTGAACTTAATCGCTCTTACTGACTAGAGAAGATCAAATATGAGCCTCATCTGTTTTACCAAGCATGCGATGAGCTTGGCCTGCTGGTCATCCAAGATATGCCCAGTCTGCCTGCAGACGGCAACCGCAAGCCCAACGACGCGCAGCAAGCCGAGTTTCAACGACAGTTCGAGATTCTTGTGAAACAACACAAGAGTTACACTTCAATCGTCACATGGGTATGAACAGAGACTAGTCAGGATGTTTCGCTTGCTAACCATGGTAGGTCATCTACAACGAGGGCTGGGGTCAGCGAGATGGGTCTCCTGAGAAGAGCTTGACTGAGCTGCTGCAGAAGCTTGACAAGTCGAGACTCATCAACTCTATCAGCGGATGGAACGACCACGGATTCGGCGACTTCCACGTAGGTCACTTCAAGACCTCATTCAACACTTCACTGACTCGGTTTAGGACAATCACAACTATGCAGCACCTCAATGCGGCACGCCATTCTACTCGCAACCCAAGACCCCATATGATCCTGAGCGCATCGGTATTGCAGGCGAGTACGGTGGCATCGGTCACAACGTCTCGATTGACCAGTAAGCTCAAATCTCCGTGTTCAACTTCGTCACTAACCGCTCCTGCAGCCTTTGGAACGTCAAGCAAGCCATCGATAGCATCCCCGAGACATACGAAATCAACGAGAACCTCGACTCATATAATTATCGATCCGGTGTCTTATTCCGAGATATTCGCGAGCAAACTCAGCGTTTCGCTTGCAGCGGTGCCGTATATACCCAGACGAGCGATGTTGAAGGCGAGGTAAATGGTCTGATCACCTACGATCGTCGGTTCGTGAGACCAGATGTTGAGAAATGGCAGAGTGAGATTGCCAGTGTATACAAGGCTGCAACTTCTCGAGGCGGGCGTGAGTCTGATGGGAATGGGAAGAGAGCAGCCGGATCGTTACTGGACTTGTAGTGTTTGAGTGACGACTGTTGGCTTCACTATCAATCATACTTTTCCACCTTGAGATGAGATCTCCTTTTCATTGAACTCGTAACAGCTTTCGTGCATTCACAACAATGTCCCATTCAATATCAAACACTTTGACCAGCGATGCCAAGGTCTCGTTGCATTGAATAAAGGTCACTGTGGACTAGTCAACAAAGTGGCGACAATCCTTCTCGCCACCGTCTGCCTGCTGGGACACGTCACCTGCTTTCAAGCTTCACCTCCATCGAACCGCAGTGACTAGAGGAGAACCCAAATATCACAAACTAAGACCACAAAATCTTGGACCTGAAAAGCCCAACAATGCCATCAGACAATCACAACGAAAAGCCGACCGCCGGTAACGAAACCAAAGCGCGAGATCTCTCCCTTTTGCCCATATTGCTGACTTCAATCCAGCGTCCAACCCATACAACGAGGACGAATGGCAGATTGTCGACAAGGAAGACACTCAACCTGTTGGTGTGGTAAATGAAGAGAAGAAAGAAGTGATTCAGGAGAAAATCTATGAGAAGAGTGCTGCGGAGGAGAAAAGAGAATTAGCAAAGGCAAGATGGGAAGGCATGCAGCCGCAAAGGGGCGGCGTGTACCCCAACAGAGAGGTCAAGGTCCCAAGCTATCCCCAGTTCACTGGAAACTGGTAAACTGATCCTCGGTGGATGTCTCTGGACGCTATATAAAGTCTATTCAAAAAGGTTCTTGGTCCATGTATGTGCATTCCTAGTTGACCAGACTGGCGAAGATGGAGTGACCTGTTGTAAATGCTCCAAAGCCTCCCGAATCTTGTCCATATCTACCGACTGGCCATCCCAATAATCGTGCATGGCCCCGATCAGATACAGCTCATCGGCTATCTCTGGCCAGTCTACCGAAGACTTGACACAACCTGTTGGCTTAGTTGGTTGAACGGTTCGCTCATACTTGTCACGGAAGACGTGATATCGGGCTATGGCATCCCAACTATGCCACCGCCAACGATTCTCCGACGTCGCTCTAAACGGGAGGGGACTTTGCGATGCAGCAGGATCTTCTGTATCACTTAGAAGGAAGTTGATGAATCTTTCGAACTGTTCTGTTGTGAGGGGGAATAAAGTAAAGGGGCCTACTCGTCGGCTGGCATGGAGGTACAGCTCATTACACTACCCAAATGTTAGCACATGTCTGGCTAGCTTGTGGTCCATCCTACCTCTGATTCTGATTCTCCACGGTCAAAGACGAAGACCCCACCGAATATCTTTGCTTCAGCCCAGTACCCAACGGTATCGGCATCACCGTTGGGATACCGCTCAACTGCGACATAGAAGCTGTGGCAGAAAGGAGTTGGGTGTCGATACCCATCCCATTTACTGGAATCGTGTGGTGAGTCTATCCACTTTTGATATTCTTGGTGTGTATGGTTGAGGCCGTCTTGTTGGTACAAGTGTACAGCGATCTGGTGAATTGCCACGGCCAACAGCTCAAACAGTCGTAGGTGAAAGTGCCGTGAATCGACAGTGGTCTCTTCAAAGGCGCGCAGTAACTGGGATGAAATATCAGGCAAGGCGCGCCTAAGAACCGATTAAGAGGACTTACTTGTAGTTGGAACCTCAATCTCGTGGGAAGATGGTCGGAACGCAGCTGACGAGCTTTCTCAATCATATCCGGGCACAGCTCAAGATGTTGTGTAGCAGGATGGCCGTCCTGCGGCCAGTGGACATCTTGATAGGAGTCGATTGTAGGAAGCCCATCAATGATCTCCGCAAAAGTCCTTTCTGCTACTTGTGTTTCCATTACTCTCGTCACAGCTTACACGAATGTTTGGCGATGCCTCGTTCCCAGTGCATCAATTGTAGCCGTATTCGCGGTGTCGTCAAGCATCTCTGCCGTAGATTGTTGATAGGAAGAGGAGGTATGTCGGCTTGAAAAGACGACTCCTAGATCGGATTGCGCGTTGCCGGGGATTTCAAAGACTGGTGATGCGGAGGGGAAGCCCAGGCTTTAGTTGAGCGCAGCGGACTTGATCCTGAGGCACACTAAAGAATCAGGGACGAATGAGCGACCACACCAGGGGTACAAGGATTTACATCAAATCATACGGCTCCAATTACTTACTAATCATGGTCTAGATATCAACAACTCAACAGAAGGTTATCGAGTTCTCCTCGTTCTCAGAACCGAGGGCAGGGAGATGCAATAACCCAAATCTTTGTTCTGTGTCGTAAAGGGATTTAGGCAGATGTAGTGTAGATTCCGCTAGTCTCTCAAAAGTTTGCTAGTGCCATATCATGTAAAGTCAGAAAATTGTTTGTTTCCTATAGCCAAGGGTGTGAATGAGCGTGAGTGCCTGTGATTGCGTGACAGTCAACATACACGAGACATTCAAACTCAATATTCACCCACCTAGCTACCCTTATATGCCAATTTGACTATGTATATCCTCAACAAAGGGCAGTGGTGCAGTGGTATCTCTCCTAAAACCTACAAACCTTCTAAACTCCGAACCTAAAATCCTAAACTTCTCTCCCTGCACCCTCCCTTTGTTTTTTTGAGGTCAACGGTTCGAGTTCATGGTCCGAACCAACTTTCTCTCGGGTTTCGAGGCTTCATCCCTTTTGCATCCGAATGGTTTATTGACTTCTTGGGCAATGGGATCGCAGAAGCTCACCGAGCCAGAGTTGTGAAGATTGTTTTGTGGCCGAACCCCAGCTACATCTGCGGTGCAACCATGATGCACAGGTTCGATATGGAGCCAAAGTGCATGAGTAGAAGAATGATCTTCTCAGGCTTGATACTGTGTCTTGTTCCAGAATTTGGCTTTCTGTTTTGCGCATGTGTATGAGAGATATGATGGGAGTGTCGGGAAACCCTTCTGGGAATTCGGAATCGCGAAGTTGAGGCGTAGTCTAAAATTTCATTAGTTCAGCAGGAAAATGGAAGCACGGAGGTAGCTTATGATCTCGAGTTGTGGTGGGAGAAAGTCATTGGCCCCATTCTTTAGAGTAGACATCTGCCTGCTTACCCCTATTCATCTTTCTTGAATACATGCATCGAAAAGCCACGCCGTGGACAAATCCTCGTGGATTGAGAACCAGGACCTGTGCAGCTGAATCTCTCCTGAATATGGGGCCAGTCGTAGTGTGCTACAATGGGCAAAGGATCAAGCCGAACTCGTCAGTAAAGGAGGCGAGATGGAAATGGGGGACCCTGCGTAAGTTGAGGAGGAGTTCCTGATGAGGGCCAAGTGAGCTTGCATTGATATTTTTGATGCAGATAATGCGTCAAGCTGTGGCAGAGTGAGGCCATAGATTGTAATGAAGTGGTAAATACCTTGGCAGAGCCGGTTGTAACAAAAGTAAACATGTGCTATCAGGCGTGGCTGGACATTGACGGGAAGCATGGTGGGAAACGATACTTTGACCTGGCCATTGACCAGTGTCGTATCCTTTCCTCAAGTCCGTTCCCATGAATGATTGCTCACCCTACTTAAGCCCGAATTGTTCAACACTTTCCCAGGGCAGGGTGAGACGAGGCTGGCCTCAGGGCAACACACATTCCGTTTGGCTATTTGGCACACTCGTTAAGGACTTGCTAACCCATAGGTACCCTCCCTTAGCTAGCCGATGATGCCTCCCCTGCCCGCTTTTTTTGAAGGTCCCAGATTCGAACGGGGCGTGCACCGCGTGACAAAATGACGCGAACGTTTTCTTTTTTTGGGATTTGGCACTTCACAACTACGCGCTGCACAGATCACACGATTGTTTGAAATAATACGTTCAATGACACTATTTAACTATAATACATTCTTTAAAAATCATTACTCGTGATCCACAGTCTTGGGCTCAATGCCGTTGTGGGTAAGAGTTGGCTCATCTCTGTCCAGATCATACATGGCATCTTCTTGAGCATCATAGTGGCGGAAGATAGCATAAAAGATGCAGCCAGTGACGAAAGAAGAGATACCAACACCAGTGTAGAGCCACAAAAAGTTGGGGTCCTTGGCCTCAGAAACAAGTGCCTCGGCGATGGCAGATCCGAAAGCGTTGGTGAAGAGGTAGATAGACTGCACGAAGGACTTCATGCTGGGAGGGGCCTTGGTGTAGGCGTATTCGAGACCAGTGACGGAAATAAAGATCTCAGAGATACCGATGAAGATGTAGGCGGGTGTCTGGATGGCGATGTGCACGTTGTTGGGAAGCTTGGTGTTACCGTCCTGACCAGCAGCACATTCACCGGGGTGTTCATAGCAAGGTCCAGCAGAGTAGATGATGTGCTGAACGATGGCAGCGTAGGCAAGGCAGAGAGCAGCGAGCCAGAAACCGATGGTGATTCGGGCAATAGGTCGAAGCTCAATACCAGCTCGGCGAAGGATGGGATACAAGACCTTCTCGATGAGAGGCGTGAAAACCAAAATGGAGATGGGATCAAAGTTCTGCATCAGATCGTTGGGAACACCGTGACCTTGCATCTGACCAGCTTGGGTGACGAAGTTGGTGGAGAACTGTCCGTAGCAAACCCAGAAGATGGGGTAGAAGATGAAGACCTTGCAGGCGCGGAGAGCACGCTTAAGCTCGTCGACAAAGTGGTCGTTCCAGGGGACAACCTTGGTCTTTCCGTTGGCCTCGCGCCACGAGGGCTTCGCGGCATCGGTGTTGCGTGCAGCAATCATCATACCAAGAGCCTTGAAGGCATCAGTGATAACGGAGCCCTGGGGAGGGCGGTTGACAAAGGTCTTTCGGCGGAGGACCAGAGTGACGATACCGACGTTGAACATGCAGAAACACATGAGGTAGGCGGTCCAGAAACCCTTGTACTTCTCCATGAAGGGGGTAGCGAGCAGCGAGAGGGCACCGACGTTGATGCACCAATAGAAGATCATGTAGATGCGCTGGTAGGTAATAGCAGGGTCGATGACAACGCGCTCGCCGTTCTTCTCAGTTCGGATAGCCATTCTGCGTCGCTGGTACTGATCGGCGATGAGAGGCGCAATGTTGGACTTGATACCACCGGTTCCGAGACCAATAACGATAATAGCAACGATGTATCCAGCCTTTCCAGCGCCATGTTCCATAGCAACAGGTAGCGATGTAGTCCAGAGGATGATGAGACCAACCCAGTAAAAACCGCAGAAGACCAAGATGGTCCTGTACTTTCCGAGATACTGATCGGCGATGATGGCACCGAGAATGGGAGTCACGTAGCAGAACCATTGGAAGAAGAGGTTGAGACCAGTAGCAGCCTGATGGCCCATTCCAAGACCCTTGGCACCATCTGCGCCTGTCGGGCTGTTGGAGATGTAGTTCTGGAAAAGACCCTGAGCACCATAGTAGGTGAATCGTTCCGTCAACTCAACCACAGCGATGAGGAAAGCTGAAGCAGGGAGGTTCTCTCCTACACGTCGAAGAGTCGCCTTCTCATGATCATTGGGCTCCTCGCCATCGGCAGTGGTACCGAACTCAGGATCAGAAGGATAGTGCTGCTTGTCGAGAGACTTCTTCTCATCAATAGAAGGGGCGATATAACCACCAGCGAGATCAGTCTTCTTCTCGGCGGGCACGCGCTCACCTAACTCCTCGTGGAGCCTGCATTGCACGAGATTAGCAAGGGTACGAAATAAGCTTGAATAGAGTTTGCGACATACTCGGCAGCCAAATCCTCGTGATTCTGGGCCATGTTGCAGACGAGACGACGTCAATGAGACTCGATGAGACGAAAAAGTTTTCACTGTCACGGATGCAACAAGGGACAAGGCGAGGTTCGATTGATGATGAAAGGGAGGAGAGGATGGGAGTAAACGAAGAGTAATAAAAATACCAAGATCTGGAGACGTTTAATAAATATTCTGTCATGGAAACACGGTCGACTCCATATTCTACGCCACGAGATGCCACACCTCGACCGAAGCCATGCCCGTTGCTGTAAAACATCCGACCGTCAGAGTAAGGAACCTTTGTAACGGCCCGGATATGGCTATGGAGCATCGAAGCAACGGGCAACTCGAGGTGGCCAATGGCTATGACCGTGTGGCGTGCTCCGAGTGCTTCTGCAAAATTTCGAGAAACATGAGCCATGTCTAAGATGCCGAAGATCCGAGCCAACCCCTGTCTCGTACGAGCGACGGTGGCACCTCAAGTGGAGGCTCCGGCCGTAAAGAAAAGCACCCCACAGAAACAGCCGAGTCTAGTGGCGCGAGGGAATTGTCCGGATTTGTGATCCATTCTCTGCCAGTGTCAGCTGTGACTGTAACTATCGCGATGTCGCTCTCCGGACACGGCGAATCCGCTTGTATAACTCTTTTATATACTACAAGATCACGTTAAACTTGTCGATATCGCAAAGCCAAGAGATTGTCTTGTGTTGTACCCTGATATTGAAGGATCAGCAGAACTTTACCTATCATTAAAGATCGGCATAAACTCGTATCAAGCTTACCACAACGGGCAAAGCCCAACTTGTTGCAACACCCACAGGCTAAATAAAAAAAAGTTCCGCGGCAACTTGTCTCCCAAGCGCGTGGTAACGTAACAATCGCAGTGGCCGCCCGCGAATAACGTTAAAGGGAGATGGAGAATCAGAACCCTGAATCCACCCACCACTGATAATACTGTAGCACGTACAGTACAGTACGTACGGACGGGCCAATCGACGAGACAAGGCAAAGGGCGCGTGAGTCGGGAATGACGGCTGGCTATCTCAGGCACCGTCAGTAATCTTTACCCAACAGGAAGGTCATTACTCAATCATTCAAGGCCTCCCCGCAAATCATCTGTGCAAGGTTTATCTCAGACAACAAGCTCGTCCAAACAGCGCGCTTCAAGTTGTCATATGACGTACAACCCTCAAGTAAGAACGTGAGCCCATTCCCTTTAAGGGAAACTCGACGAATGAAATATGGTTGTCTAGAGAGATAAACCGTGATAATCTGCTAGCCAGCTTCTCGATACGGAATGATATGGTCTTTTGCGACATTGGCTATTGACCCTGTTGTCGCAGGATTGGCTTCAAAAGTTCATCAATCATGATCAGTAAGCGACATAATGCATCGCATCGCATCTTATCTCCGGTCATTCCCAAGGCCAAGCCGGCAGCAACCGCCATTTTCCCTTGGCGATTTCTTCCCTTTTCTTGTGCCGCATTTCGCCTCAGCTGATTCTGAATTGCCATCTTGTCTCCCGATGGTGTTGCTACATATCGCCATCTCAACCTGTAACGTTGTCAAACTCCAGACGGCGACACCACTATTACCTAAAATCAAGAGATCGTCGCGACGCCGCTTATCTCCTAACCCCATTCTCCATTCCTGTCAACTGCACCCCGTGTTTTCCTCATCTCCATCTCCATTTCTCAACGGAGGGAGGCCTGAGGCTAATGCATGGGGTAACGGTTCACTGTGTGTCAAGAAAATCAAGGAAGACGACCGATTGCAACCCCCCATGTCTAGTAAGCTTCAAAGGCTGCATAAAGCCAATCAGGCCCCGCGCCGTATTTCCGTGAACGCGTTGTTTTTTTCCTGGGGTCTCACGGGGTTCAGCTGGATGGTGGCGGGCTAGCACAGGTTTGGTTGTTGAAGAGGGAGCCTCAAAAAGCCTTGAAAAACCGTAAAACCATATCTCATTACCGAGGTACCGAGGCGGAGAAAAAGCTTTAAGAATGAGATTATGGGGGGCGGGATCTAAAAACTCAAAATAGACGCGTCCGACGTTGACGAAAATGGTCGTATTCAGGGTAGGTCGGGTTGTTGCAGATGATACCTCGCGTTGAGTACAGTCAGCAATGACGATACCTCATTACGAGACCTCTAACTCAATCCAGGAGAGCATGGCTCTCTTTTGGTTGTTTTTAAATTATACCAGATAGTTATTTTACCGTAATCGTATCGTCGTAAATAGCGTTTTGGCGTTCGCGACGGTTATTTCGCAACATCTCTTCGAATTCCAACAACGCCATACGCGTACCTCATTGATCTCACGTAAACCACAAACCTGAGCGACATTTCGTACCACGACAGGTTCCTACAATATTTCGTATTGCGACGTATTGGAATAAAATTAAAAATGAGATATTTGCATTTTGTATGTCAACACAAGCCACCAGTTTATTCAAGACAAGTTCAGTACGTCTTTCAGCACACGCAACGCCCCAAAGAGTTCATTGTCGTGATATCGCCTCGCCACCACCTGCAAATTGACAGGCGCACCCCCGAAATCACCCTCCTCCCACAAATCTCTAACATGCCGACAAGCATCGCTTAGCGGAACATAGCCCGTATCATAAACTTCCCCAGATTCAGCCCTAAGTGGCGTGGAAATAACCGCTCCCGGGTAGTCGATAAGGTTGTAGAGCGAGGTGTACGTCCAGTAGAAGGCCGTGTCGTGCGCACACGCTGGCCCTACGAACGACGGCCCGATGATGACATCCACATCTTGCTCACTCCAGCTTTTGGCAAAAGCAAATCGGAAATCGTCTCGCTCTTTGTGGACGGCTGTAAGATCTACGGCGGTATGCATGCCCATGGGCTCTGCGTCTCTGTAGATCCATTCTGTAAGAGGGTGAAGAGGTTCTCCAGATGAGATTATGCCGTTTTTGGTGAGATGCCCGCCGTCGGGCCAGTAGAGTCTTCGGACTAGTTTCCATGCTTCTTCTGCACCGAAGACTTTAAACTCTTTTAATTCGATGATATTGGCGAACTTGCTGTTGGATAGAAGGTTTCTGGTCCACGAAATTGCCCTCTTCACTGGCGGTTGAGGCTCGACGAAGCCATCGTTGCTGATGATGCCGACCTTGAGGCGCCGATTAAACTGTGTTTCAAGACCAATCCACGGGATCGGAACGATGTTGGGATCCAGAAGATAAGGCTTCGAAGAAAGGACACATTTCATGAAAAGGTCCATGTCTCTCAAGGAGCGACACATAGGTCCTGTCGACAGGGGGATGTTCAGCACGGCTGGAGGCGGAGCGCCTTTGATGTACCCCCTTGTCGGTAAAACATTCGATGTGGGTTTGAAGCCATAGATGCCACAAAAGGCAGATGGGCCGCGAATACTCCCACCAATGTCCGTACCGATCCCCAAGATCGAGCCTTTCATCGCAATCAGCGCAGATTCACCCCCTGTCGAGCCGCCTGCGGACAGATGAATGTTGAAAGGGTTCAGGACTCTTCCCCAGTGAGAATCACTCTCGAGATGCATCAGCGATTGAGGCTGGTTCGTTTTGCAGTAAATGGTTGCACCCTGGGCACGCAAGACTGACACGATATCCGCATCTTGGTCATCGTCGCTGATACTGGTGAAACAGCCCTGAGAAGAAGAGGTTCCGGCAACTTGGATATGATCTTTGATGCTTATTGGCAAGCCATGCAAGGGGCCAACAAGCTTCCCATGAGCCTCGAAATATGCATCGAGCTTTTGAGCTTGTTCGATGGCCTCGTCCATGAACCATTGCGTGAGGCAGCATGTGAGCTGATGCGCAATGATGGAACGCTTGCAGAACGCTTGGGCAACTGCTACTGCAGTGTGCTTTCGACGTGCAATTGCCTCAAGAAGGCCGACTGCATCATAATTCTCTGTGATGATGATTTCATCTGGAGATAAAATACCACAAGTTGTTGGGATCGAGGTGACATCTGTTGGGGGGTTCTGTATAACTTCCAAAGGCAGCCGCAGCTTCGCCGGAACCTTTGCTGCAAATGCTTCAAGCAACGCAGCCCTCTTCTCCTCGAACTCGGGAGTTCCGAGAGCCATGGGCTTCGCCTGTACAACCAGAAGCCCTGAAAGCATATCTGTGGCCAAGGGCCTAGATTCGAGGGACTTCAAGCTATGGGTGGCGACACTTGAGGAGTCTTTGAAAGACCCTGATGGGGGGGACTGAAGAAGAAGAGGCAGAATTTATGGTCGAAGGATGTGTTTGCGTGACAACGGATTTGCCAGGAAAGCATGGCGAGAAGGACAATGAGGAGATGGTGCAGCTGTGTTGATCCAGGTGATATATGTTAAGTCTTGGCCTGGGAGTTCTCGAACCTTGGACTCCTTGGTTTTTACTCGATGCCCTAACTTCAGCTGTTTACGCTGCTGATTGCGCAGCAAAAGAAAAGCTCGGACCATGGGTCAAAACAAACTCGAGTCGACAGCTGTCTCGCAAGCTTGTCGTTGGCTCACGATACCATCCACGTATGACCACCCAAACAACCCAATCCCACACAAACATCCTCGAATTTCCCATTGTTGACATCCAACTGTTTCAAACCGATCGTCCTTGGCTTCAAGAAGCTTCAGGTGACCAGTTGGAATAATCTACGAGTCGCCCACCAACATGTCCCAAGGACCCTTCGCTTCGTGGAACAATCCTTAGCGGCGTTTCCATTGTTCTTCTAGCTTCGACCACCAACAACAACACCAACGACCATGTCGGGCTTGATATACGTACCGGGCCCTGAACGCCATGTCGCACCGCTGTTGTTGCTGATTCCCCCGGACTCTTCTGGTAATATAGACACTGGGGCTTTGTTTATAAAACCTCACACAGAGCCACGTCCGTTAGTACCCGAATTGAACAAGTCATACTGGCCTCCCCTTAGGCCAACTTCTTTTGATACACTTCGATTGCCTTCGCCAACATTCAACATGGTGAACTTGGTGGTGGAAAACCCCATTCCGGGGACTATCTACCTTGTTGACCTCAATCGCAACCTGCGTATTCGTCATGCAGGTGGTGGTGACGGCGACATCGTCCTTGATCCTGCCCCAAGTGACGACCCAGAGGATCCCCTCAATTGGACTCCTCGTCGCAAACTTCTTGCGTTGATCTGTCAAAACCTGTGAGTCTATTCTATTTCTTCTATGTGAGTGTCTTTCGCTGACTTGGAAAAGGTATACCTGGTTCACGGGCATGTCCGTTGCCACTGTTTACTCGGTCCTTGTCCCGCTATCGCAACAGTCCAAGGTCTCAATCAAGACGCTCAATGAAGGAACAGGTTACATGTATCTTTTGTTGGGCTGGGGTTTGTTGTTTTGGCAACCCTTCTCGTTACGATATGGCAAGCGTTTGACCTATCTCTTGTCTGTCCTTGGAGCCATAGTAAGTCCATCTCAATGCGTTCACCACAAGCAATAGCTAACAAATATTACCAGGGAACAAGCGTTTGGAGGTAATGCTTCTCAGTGATGCGATGCTGGTGTGTGACCTTACTGACTGGTGGCAGCGCATACGTCTCAAGCAACGGAGAATGGATCGCCAAATGCATCATCCAAGGCTTCTTCATCGCGCCGATTGAAGCCCTGCCTGAGATCTCAATCACTGACATTGTAAGTACCGGCTCGAGGCACTGTTGTAGGCGCGCGACTGACTCTGTGTAGTACTTCACTCATCAACGTGGAACATACATGGGCATCTACGCCCTCGCCCTAGCCGGCAGCAACTACTTCGCGCCCGTCATCTGCGGCTTCATTGCCGAGTATCAAGGCTGGCAATGGGTGTTCTACTGGCCTACCATCTTCCTCTCATTTGTCTTCGTGTTTCTCTTCTTCTTCATGGAAGAAACCAATTACAATCGTGCCGCTCGACATGGCGATCATGTACCATTCGATCCGTCCCGACTGATCGTTGAGGACAACGGCAAGGCGGAAGAAAAAGCTGCCGACGCTGGGAAATCCGAGGTTAGAGAGGCTGATGAGGCGAACGTTCAGTATGCCAAACCGAGAACATTCTTGCAGAAGTTGTCGCTTTGGCAGCCTACTGCAAGCCAGAGTATGGCTCGTCACGCTGGACGCTCGCTTCAATACCTCGGTTGGCCTGTCATCTTTTTCGCTGGCTTCTCGTACGGCTCGTACCTCATCTGGTTCAACGTCCTCAATGCGACAGCATCCATCATCCTGTCAGGCCCTGGGTATGGCTTCAAGCCGTCTATGGTGGGATTGAGCTACCTCTCCTGCTGTCTGGGTACCATTATCGCATTCATTCTCGCGGGACGATTGAGCGACTGGCTCACTATCAAACTTGCACGTCGCAACAATGGTGTCATGGAAGCTGAGCACCGTTTGTGGCCGCTGGCGATTTGTGTCATTGGCGTTCCAGCGTCCTTAATCCTTTGGGGCGTTGGCGCACAGCACGGCGTTCACTGGTTCGGCCTCATTTTCGCCATGTGCACTTTGTCTGTGACGAGTGTCATGGGACTCATCATCAGTATCAATTATCTGATTGATAGCTACTATGAACTCAGCGGTGATGCAATGGTTACGATTATTCTGGTTCGCAACACGATGTCTTTTGCCATTAGTTATGGGTAAGTTTCCGTCCGCTGGTGAGATGAGATGAACAGCCACTAACAGACGTCAGCATCACGCCTTGGATCACCAACATGGGCTATCAAAATTGCTTCATCTCAGCTGCTTTTATCGCTTTGGTCGCTTGTTCCGCTTGCTTCGTCATGATCAAGTTTGGTAAATTGCTTCGACAGCGAAGCACTCCCCGGTACAAAGAATTGGTCGATGACGACAAGAGGGCCGCAGGAATTGCGACATGATGGAGGGTTTGGTAACGCACGCGCACAATTGAACAACGAGGACTGAATTGGCCGTATATACGATTAGTCAATTATGCGTAATTAGTATTGTCGTGAATAATGATTCGTATAATCTAGTTTCCCCATGTCCCCGTCCCATATGTCACCAAATAGATGCGTCCATTTAAACCATGGCGGCGAGAGCCAGAATAGCTGCAGCAAGAGCTCCAGCGCTGGCTTTGGTCCTAGCACCGATATTACCGGAGTCACCAGTTTCGCTCGCTGAAGCACCTGTCGCCGTGGAAGTCTTGTCACCGCTACCGCCCTTTCCACCGCTTCCACTTCCACTTCCACTTCCACTTCCACTACCACTACCGCTTCCACCACTGCCCGAGCCTCCAGAGCCAGCGCTTGACTTGACGCCACTCTCGTTTCCAACACGGACGTTGTTCACAGTCAGAGGCGATGGCTTGTCGCCACACTTCTGCGTGACCTGCACCTCTGGCTTATCCGAAGACTGGATGCCGCTGCTGGTAACGTCCTGGAACTGGCCATTGTTGGTGTACAGCGGTTCCTCGTAGACGTTCTGCCCGTCAGCCTGGATCTGCAGTGTACAATCGGTCTTGTCGGCTCGTCGTCGGAGTTTCGCGCTGGTGGGCTCGCCGACGAGGATGGAAGCGACAATGTAGATGAGCTCGTCTGTGTTCAGTTCATCGTCGCTGTCAACGGCGACGCGGAAGGTTGCTTGGCCGTTGGCGGGGGCGCTCAATTTACTGGGTCGAAGGTTAGTGGAGTTAGTGGACAGGGAAGCTTTGGGGACTTACATGGCGTCCTTGCCATCAACCTTGACGAGTTCAGCGTTTTCACCAATTGTAGCGTTCTTGAGATCGACTTCAACTATGGTGCCTGTGCTTGTGGGAGCAGAGCTGGATGTAGCTGTTGCAGTGGCTGTGTTGGTCGAGTCATCGTCGTCAGTCTCGGACGCTGTAGCTGTCGCGTCGGCATCCGTGGCAGTAGCTTCAATGAGTGTTAGCTTGCGTGCCCGCAAAGATCATCAACATGATTCTCACCATCTGCTGTCGCTGTGCCTTCAGCGGTTGAGACATCCTCACCGTCGCCATCGCTCGCCGTCGCAGTGGGTTGCTGGCCGCCCGAGGCTTGGGAAGCTTCGTTTGATGGCTCTACAGCTGTTGGCTCTAGGCCATTTGTGGCAGACGGGACGCTATCTGCGTCTGTCGGCTGTGCGTCTGTCGGCTGTGCGTCTCCATCGTCGGCAGCATCTGAGGGTTGGTCTTGAGCAGGATTTGAGGGCTCAGCAGCAGGCGCTGATGGTTCTGGTTGAGCGATGGCTGAAGGCTCTGCGTTTTGATCGGGAATGACTGTTTGAGCCAGGCCGTTGACTGCCAAAAGGCCAAGGATGAGGCTGCCAGCGAAGCGCATGTTGGCGGATATTTGCGGGTGTAACCTTTACGTCCGTGTCGTGTTCAAGGTATCTTCAACTTGAACTTTTTGCAAATAATCAGGTAGTATCGCGAGAGATCTGCAGAAAATGAAGATTTCAGCTCGAGCTGAAAGAAGCTTGTTTATTATACTGTACCTGAGCTAAGCTCCCTCCCTCGATTTTTGAACCTTGCTGCGGGTTCAGGTGGTGGCACTGTCGTGGCTTTGCTGGTCCAGACTTTCGGAGCCCTGCAGCTGAGCTGTTAGGCCAGCCACTCATGCGCCAGCTTTACCCTTTGGGGGCTGTGTTTAGCGCTAGAAACAACTGTCGTGTACAGAAATAGCTTCACCTTCGTCAGTGCACCACGGGAGACCCGACGTGTCTCCAGCTTTATACGAGAGCTGTCAGCAATATAACCAGTCGCCATTCCACTTAAAATTCACGATTGACTCTTGGGTATTTATGATCCTTTTGTGCTTGCGAGTTAAGCTTAAATGTTTCAATCTAGACTACCGAAATTATGCCTTGTTTAATGTTGAGAATAGCTTCAATAGTTCACGCCACAAAAGGCCGCCACGACACCAGCCGAAGGGCTAAGCATTTTAGTTAGTCATGGCACATTCCGTTCTTATTTCAGCCCTGGCAGCCAATGCATGTCACTGATCGAAAATTGACGATTGCGGCTGAGCAGTCATGCCTTTTTGTTGCCCTGTCAAGATTGTTATCCCATTCAATTGGGATTCAAACGGGACAAGCCACATCTGTTTCGGTTTCTTCCGACAAAATGGCAATTGTATTTTCCGGTGGCAGGCAGTGCCTTTCCTGGTTACTCTCCTGAAGATGGCCTTGGAGGACCTCAATTTGGATTGATGACTGAAGATATGTCTTCAGACGATGTCTCTTTCAACCCAAGATCGTGGTCCGACATAATCTGGGGCGGGCACCGCGGCCTCTTCTTCGCTTCCTCCGGGATTTTCCTTGTCTCATCCCTCTTCGACTCAATCAACTTCCTCTGTTCTTCCGTCTGAACGAGAGGCGGAGGTAACAAACCCTTGTCGGGATGATACCACTGCTCTTTCGGCGTGTTTTTGCCATCGACACCACGAAAGTCAATCTCATTTTCGGGACGGAAAGGAAGACGGTCAAGGAGCGCCTTGATCAATTCAGGCGATAACGGTATTGCATCGTGAACATCGCGGTCGGTGCCCAGCGAGCGCAGAATGCCATCTTTGCCGAGGGAGAAGACACCGTCGTAGGAGGGATGGTGCTCCAATTTTCCCCAAATATCGCTGAGCTCGGCTTGGTGTTTGCCGATGGCTGCCCATTGAGCTTGGCGACTAGCGTTGGAGTCCTGGGCTTGTACTTGGGCACCGCACTGGCTTGAAGACATATTGAAAGAGCAGATTTTTCCGAGGCCAGATATTCAATGAAACACGTTTGAGATAATTCTTTGTGAACAAGAGGCTGCCTCAAATATTGCAATCTGTTTTGCTGGGCCAGCTTCTGTGTATGATGGATGTCGAATCATGCGCCGCCTTTCAACTTACTTCCTCCAGAGGTGACCTTGGTGCCATCATCAGTTGCAGGGGTGTTGTCCTTCTCTGGGGTCAGATGCATGGGTATGAACAGGGGTCTTGGGCCCACGAACAAATCATATCGATCCCAGGGCAAGTCAGCATGAAGATGCTGTCCGTCGCCTCAAATTCCAGAGTGACGCAGCTACCGTTCTTCAAGTTCGCATTACTTACATGTGAGTCTTGAGGGTATTGATGGTCATTGGGAAGCTGCTTTGGAGTATAAAAATAATAACAGGAAGTCATAACAACGGCTGATTCTCAGTTCACAAACAAAACCTTGGGCAGGGAAGCCAATACACTGACTTGCATGTACCTCTGGAAAGCCAAGATGTATAAAAGCGAAAAGATAGCGTAGTGTTCGATGGACGAGGTCATGCCATCACAAAAGGATCATCGGCAAGGAGTCAAGGCATGAAACAAGATATAGCAGTTTCAACAAAACCGCGGAACAAGTACTGGAGAAGTAGCAATGTATTTTAAGGCAAAAACTGGTTCGCATGACTCGAATTCTAAAGGTTATCTCTGACCTTCGTGGGCAAAGGATGAGCCGTCCTATACGCAAACCGGAGCACTATTGGGTTTGGCAACACTGTTGCTTGGATTCGTCTGGCTGCAACCATTCGCAAATCCTAAAGCAGTATCGTCGACAGCCGCATTGTAAGCAGCTCCGCAGTTGGGGTCACTGGCCAGGTTAACACCAACTCTCTACCCCTTCAAAAAGAAGCTTACCTGGCACCTCCAGAAGCGGAGTTGAAGTACGAGCAGATATCGTGAGAGAAGCAATCTTGTGTATAGACGTTTCCAACAGCAGTGCCGCTGCACCCGGCTCCACATCTTCCATTACAAGAGTAACTTTTCGAATCAGCGTCGTGTTCTTGAAGAAGAGGGTAAGGTAGCTGTAAAACTCACTCTCCTGATCCGGAAGGATTGGTACCGTAGTTGCTGCCAACAACACCCGTGAAAGTACATTTCTTCCCACCACTATTGGTCCACGAAGCAGTCGCTGTTTGGCCAACTTTGAGACATGTGATGGCTCGCTTCTCCAAAGTTGGCGAGGCGATGGAAAGGCTGGCAAGAGCCAGGACAACAAGAGAACCGAGCATGATGGGCAGATGATTGAGAATAAGATACTGTACAGAGCCAAATGCTTTGTTTACTTATTACTATCTCGAGAATACTTCTTTTATACAAAGTTACAGTCACATCGCTCATTTTGGTAGTATATTCTGTCATCGGAGTTGTATCTTGTTCTGGAAAGTAGCGGAGATAATTTCGGAGAATCGCCTCTTGGCCATTGGTTCGAAATGCGAATGTGACTACGAGCGCCCTAAGCAGAGCTCAGCTTAAGCTTTTACAGGCCTGTTTCGAGTACTCAAAGCCGTATTCAGAATAATAGTAGTTATGCGATCCGGAGAAAAGTTCGGCGTCGCTACGAGCATCACGAGAGTATGCCCAACCCCTCGATATTTCGGATAGAGCTTGTCCGTAACCATAAAGGGATTACCTCGGAGAACTGGAACTCAAGCTCTCCTTGTTACTTGGCCACCAGCGGTGAGATGTTCCGGGACGGATGTGTACGTAGCCATTCGCTGGATATCTTGATATACTATCAAGACATGGCTGAGACACGGCATCAACTCGAGATCTTGACTCCATGCCAACCAAGCCAACCATGTACACCTAGACCCCTCACCTATGACGTCTATGATTCTGAGATACCTAGATACCTAGATTGTGAGACACGGGATTACGAACAAATACCAATTGGCGCATCTCACTCGGACCCTGGCTATTGCCTCAATAGATATCCAACATCTCAAATATGGAGATTATTGTCTGAGGCAAGCCTGAAGCTCAATACCTTATGGAGCAAGAACTTCAGATGTCCAAGAAAATATCAAGCCCAGTTCCCGCTGAGTCCATATGGGATTGAATTTCAGTATTCCTATCGAGTTCTCTTCTTATTCTTAGATACCTTGACAGGGTCATCACTGGAATGATCATCTTACTTCCTATGGGATGACCCGCATCCTTGCCGTGCCGGCTCACGTTCGTCTAATACGTGGTCTTTCGGGGAGCCGGAGTGTTTTTGACTTCGAAGCTGAACTGAGCTAGCTGAGATTTGTCTTGGAAAATTGGTCGATCAATCAACCTTTGGCAGATCATGGCTATTTAAAGCAATGAGATTGTTGAGCTATGATTTTCAGCAAGGAAGTCCTGCATCTGCGAAGCAAGGGAGACGTCTGAGATGGGGCAGAGATGAATCAGATCTTAGACTGACGTTGCGGCTGAGGGGCTTGCTATCGGCCCAACAGAGAGCCTTCCGTAACATAGCGAGAAATATGGCTATAGAGTGAATACGACATATTAAGTCAGCCTTACTGAAATTCAAACCCATAGACGTCATGCTATGCCCAAACTGACACGGAAGTTCAAGCTTTCGGAATCTTAATGGGCTTTGGGGATGGAATGACAGGAGGGTGGCACCGAACCAACACGCCAAGTCTGTCTCATCTGAGCCCGGGGTCTTACATCCCCTCATTCGGCTTATGCGTCGCTTGTGGTTTGAGTTTCATTGATAGCATCTTTGACCGTAGATCTTGACGATTTAATGCATGGCATTCAAGACATCCTTTCATAGCATGTGGATCCTTCTGGAACGACTGGACAGTGAGATATACATACTTGGAGAGGCTGGTGGGAGCAAAGCAGATAACTCGACATGTGATCAAGTTTTAAAGTAGTATAAATATCACATCATATCCCAAGGTTCTCAAATATTATCACCATCACTCAAACCTTCTTTTATTCTACTCAACTACTACAACTCAACTACTATCAAACATGTCTATTCCCGGAAGATTCATGCTCATTGTCGACGGAAAGCCCGTCGGCAATCCTCGAGACAACGGTGAGCCCATGATCCAAGCTCAACCCGGCGACCCTGCTGCCATCTTTGAGCTTCGAGACGGTCGTCTATTCTCTGGCGAGTGGGCTCTGGGCCGTCTCAACTTTGAGGATCGATCCATGATGCCCAAGCGCGTCTTATGGCGTAAAAGAGAGGAGGTTGAGGATCTCCAGCCCGTTCAGGTCGAGGAGTATGGTGGCCCCCCCGAGCTCAAGTTCTCAGGTATGCTTTATCACATGGTGGCATTGGCGGTTTTGATATTGACAACAAGTAATAGGTGCTGGTCTGGCATTCATTGAGGACAAGCTTTATGCACCTATCATTGAAAGTATGTCTCATATTCTACTGTATTCATCGGGCACGAGGACTGACACTGTTTTTGTAGGCGAGAACCAGCCCATGCAAATTCGCCCACTGCCCTTCTAAGTAGTGTTAATTGAAAAATTGGTGGAGGCGTCAATGGAGATTTAGTTTCGAGAAATATGTCTTTGAAATTCATAGCCTCAGAACCAACTGAATACTCAAGTCTACATTCCATAATTATGTTCCTTCTATCACTCTCGTCGCCACAAGTGTACAAAACTTGATAGCCAACTCTTGACCTCTCTCAAGGCTCTTCTCATATGTTCCACAGGGTCTCTATGGGGCTCCGACGTCAAAGTAAGGCCCGCGCACATGGTCACGGGCGTGTACAACAGCCCCGGTACGTCTTTCAAGGGGAAATTCTAAGAGGCATGATGCAGGCCGTGAATGTCACATACGACCATACCTATAGGAAAATACGGGATCCCGTCCGCTCTCCCATCGTCAAGCCTGTAAGGGGCGGATTAGTAGTTGGGTCGGTGACGACCAGCGAATCCCCGCTGTTGTATGTTTTTTTTTGAAGTTGTAACTCGTGATGTTGCAAGTGTCTTCTGGGCCAGTTTCGCGTTGACATCTTGGGACTAACCCAGCAAGGGGGAAGCAACGCTAACCTCAAATGGGATGGGCTGGCATAATCAGTAAGGAATCGTCATTTTTGTAATTGATCGTAACCTCATCACCTTCTGTCTTCTCCCACAATTGAGTCAAATAGACTCTCATCCAACCCAAGTCTTCCTCTCGAGCATGATGGCATCCGCGTCTGCCCTGCCGACAGCCCCTGCGGCTTTCTATCCCTCCATTGAGACACAGTCCAACGCGTCCGCAACCCCTGGACCAAGTCGTACATTTCAATCAGAACCAAGTTCTATGCCACCAGCGGCCATCCCGGGTGCTGACCGCCAAGTTCCAACGTGACTCCAAGACCATTGAGATTATGGAAGATTCCGCCAACCCCTGTCCGGGCTCATGCATGGGTCCTTAAGGCTTTTGATCACTTCAACTCTAAGAGAGCGCTACCAGAGCATTTCCACGGTATTCGTCCCCAGCTTCATCGAGCATGGTTGAGACAGAACAAGCAAAAGGCCAAGACAACTGTTACCAAGAAAAGGAACTCGGAAGGAACCCCTAACCAGCCTGCATCTAAGAAAACGAAGGGCTCAACGACAGTCAAGTCAGAAAACCAGCAAGTTGCTATGCCACCTCCAAAGCCTTTGGGAAACCTGAAAGGAAAGTACGCCATCAAAACCTTTCCCGCTGCTGCGATGACGATTCTCAACAGGACCACGATCAGTTTTGTAGTATAGTCCTCACCCCAGGAGACGGTGGGACGCTGCGAGGCTATCTCACTTTGGGCCAAACGAAGTACACTGCGCTCATGCCTTTCGATAAATGTCCAACCGATGCTTCGACTGGCAAAGTACCTTTCAGATGGCGCGGCAAAAGAGTGCCCAGCAGAACCAAAATGTGGCCAGGTGACAAAAACTACGGCTGGGCGAAGTTTCTTGGAGATGGCAAGATCGAAGTTTATTTTAAAAGCTGAAACTCGAGCTCGTTGCACAGAAGAGTTGGGGTCTTGGTGAAAGGATAAAGCATAGCGCGGCATCGTTTTGGGACGACTGGCATGACTTGGATGAGGAAGGTCAGACTTGCTTGATACGGACAGACGGATAACACCTGAATGGTGGTTATCGCAGGTATCTATCTGTCGGTGTAGCTTGGCTTCCTTGGTTAGTCGTCGCTCGTTCTTTTAGCCGGTCTTACATCTTTCGATCCATCAAGAATGCAGATTGCGAAAGTTTCAAGAAATCCTTTCCAGCGGGTTCTGTCAAGAGGACCAGTGATTATAGTCTCATGTTCCGGATGATCGATGATGTTTTCGGCCCAAAAAGTATCAGACCACGGACAATGTTTTGAACAAATGGTTCGGCCGGGACTGCGGAGTCAGCTTGCCAGCCACTTGCGGGATATACACATATAGCCTATATTGAGAAGCTATTTGCCTATAATTGAGTACAATCTTCAAACTTCGCCGTTGTTGGCCTCTGTCAATTATTTTCAAATCTAATTCCATTATCATGACTGGTTTGAAATATGATCCTGAATACCTCAAAGCTCTGGGACCCGTCACGAAGGAACCCAAGCCCGAGCCATCCAGATCAGTTTTTGAGATCAGGAGGAATACTGAGGATGTCATCCGGCGAGTCGTCACGAACTCTCCATACCCCGATGGCGTGCTGGAGACTGTGTATAAAGTCAAAAGTTACGATGGAGTCGAGATTGAAGTCACCCGCTTCGCCTCTGAGGAGACTTTAGCTTCGAAGAAGCCCACGCCCGCTGTGATGTACTTTCACGGCGGTGGTTATGTCTCTTGTTACGTGGAGCTGTTTGCACCCCAAATCGCCCGTTTCGCGAACGACTCAAAGCTTCCATACTTCGCGGTGTCTTATCGGCGAGCGCCAGAACATCCTGCTCCTGCTGGTGTTGAAGACGGGTATGCTGCTCTTCAGTTTGTATCGAAGTCTGCGGTAGGACTTAACGTCGACCCTACAAAGATCGCTTTGCACGGTGACAGCGCTGGTGGAGGACTCGCCGCGGGTCTCGCTTTGATGGCCAGGGATCGACAGCTTGATCCTCAAATTGCGAAGCAACTGCTCGTCTACCCAATGCTTGATGACCGAGATCATGTCGAGACAGACGATCCGATTCTTGACCTCATGGTCTGGAAGCCTGATGGAGCGAAACTTGCATGGGATGTGTACGCCTCTGAGGTTCGAGAGAAGAATGATCCACAAGCTCTATCTTACGCGATTCCAGCTCGGGCTGCAACGTTGCGAGGCCTGCCTTCCACTTATATCGACGTGGGATGTCTCGATCTATTCAGGGATGAGAATCTGGAGTATGCTAAGAGGTTGGCTAACGAGCATGTTGAAGTCGAGTTTCATCTTTGGCCAGGGCTGCCACACGGATTTGACGGGATGAGGGATATCAGTTGGTTTGCGAGGTGTCAGGAGAGTCGTATAAGTGCACTGAGAAGGATGTGATGGTCAGCCCATGGAACATTGATGAAGAGCATAAGTCCAATACCTAGCCAATGCAGTACAACGGTAGCATTCTCAGTATCTCAATAGCCACGCCTGGGTGTATAGAATCGTTCCGCGCCATGAGGCCCTATCCGTCCTTGACGTTACTCTGTGGACCTGCAGCTGCCTTCATACGGCGATGATCTGTTACACCAAAATATGTCAGTCGATTAAGCTTAGATCGGCTAACAGATGATATCGATAGAGGATACTTACACTGTAAAGCGCATTGTCGATCATGGTTCTTTCTGAGCGCAGCGGACGATGACCAGTGCGACCACTACAGCTGCAGAGGGTCAGTCCAATAACGAGGTCCGAGGCAGCCAAGGCAGCCGTTGAGAAAATTTTGTGCACTTGGGGTTGTCTCCCGGCTTCCTAGCACGAAAAGATGCCATCACATGGAATAACGGCAATTCGTGCTGTGAGTTGGTTGACCAGTCAAGGTATGAGACAATAGCATTGGTCGGGAAGCAAGGCGTTGACCAACAGGGCTAATAGGGCCGATGCACGTAAAATGACACTTGAACTGCCAGAGCCGCGTCAATAGAAATGCGGGTGAATGTGGAGAAAACCTGGAGTAAATGTCATCAGACGGAATAAACTCTGGTCCAAGAATTGACATTGCAACGCTACCGTCCCATGGCAAAATTCCCATTGACGCGTTTTATTCTCCGGCTGATCCATCCATCGTACCCCTCACGCAGTTCAATTCATCGGTGAAGAGCACCACCGAACCCCCCAGACTTTTTTGATCGACACGATTCGAGAGTGAGAGCCGTGGGGAAGCTATGTCATGTCATGTTATGCGGGTCATTTGTGGCCGAGATGACTTTTTTGTGGTGGCATTGGATGCGCGTATATAAGTTCTGGGTGATGCTGAGCACGCGAGCTTGAGGTTGATCGTCATAGCAAGTCAAGATGAAGTTGCTTTCGCTTTCAACTGTCGGGCTGCTTGCCTTGACTGGTTTGTCGATTGGACAAGAGACAAAGGACGTTCCGATTCAAGACAATGGACTCACAAACATTGTTGAATGGTAATTCACTTCACTCGATTGCCGCCTTTGGGACCTCTAGCTAACAAACAACTTAGGGACGACCATAGTTACCTGATCAATGGCGAGAGGATCTTTGTCTTCTCGGGTGAATTCCATTACTGGCGTCTGCCTGTGTACGATGCATCCCCTTTGCCAACCCAGCGCAAATCTAACACTTGTCAGACCCGAACTCTGGCGCGACTTGCTAGAGAAGATCAAAGCCGCCGGCTTCACAGCCTTCAGCATCTACAACAGCTGGGGCTACCACGAAGCGACCCCCGGCGTTCTCGACTTCGAAAATGGCGCCCACGATTTCGTGTCCATCATGACCCTTGCCAAGGAGCTCGGCCTCTACCTCCTGATCCGTCCTGGTCCCTACGTCAATGCCGAGGCTAACGCCGGAGGTTTTCCTCTGTGGGTCACGACCGGAGAGTACGGCAAGCTTCGAAATGATGATCCTAGATACACCAAGGCTTGGTCTAAGTATTGGACTGAGATTTCCAAGATTATTGAGCCGCATCTCATTACCAATGGTGGCAATGTTGCCATGTTTCAGGTACAGTTACAGCCTTGTCGATGGTGGAGGAAGCTGATGAGTGCAGATTGAGAACGAGTTGGGCGGTCAGTGGAAGAATGACGACAAGAGAATATTGAACGAGCCTACCGCCAACTACATGCAACTTCTCAAGGAGTCCGCCAGAAAGGCCGGTATCGATGTTCCTGTATTCCACAACGCGCCCAATACTGTGAGTTCTACCTCTCCGAATATGAACCGTAGACAAAGTACTAACGGATTTGCAGCGCACATTTTCTTGGTCCAACGATTTCGAGCGCAATGCAACTGGCAACGTCGATGTCACTGGTGTCGACAGCTACCCCTCCTGCTGGAGCTGCAACCTCGACGAGTGCACCGGCACCAACGGCGAATATGTCCCCTACAACATCCAAGACTATGTCACCTACTTCAACAAGCAATCTCCCCGTCAGCCTCACTTCTTGCCCGAGTTCCAGGGCGGTTCTTACAACCCATGGGGCGGTCCAGAGGGTGGTTGCCCTGGAGATATTGGCCCTGACTTTGCCAACATTTTCTACCGTGACTTGCTCGCACAGCAGGCCACCGCTATTTCTCTGTACATGATGTACGGCGGAACCAATTGGGGTTGGTTTGCTTGTCCTGTTGTTGCAACTAGCTACGATTACTCTTCGCCTATCTCTGAGAACCGTGCTATCTGGGATAAGTACTATGAGACCAAGTCGCTGACTCTTTTCACACGGGTTGCGCATGATCTTACCAAAACCATCCGAGTGACCAACAGTACTTCCCTTTCCACGAACGATGCCATCTTGATCTCCGAACTTCGGCATGAGCAGAATGGTGCTGCTTTCTACGTTGCTCGACACGATCACTCACCTTCCGGTACCAAAGAGACCTTCAAGGTTCATGTAAAGACCTCCGAGGGCAAGCGTACGTTTCGATATTCTTCCTTAAGTCGCACATACTAACGGCTTCCAGTCACCATCCCTCAAAACGAGGGCGCAATCACCATCAATGGCCATCAGTCCAAGGTCATTCCGACTGACTTCCACTTCGGCAAGAAGACACTCCTCTACTCGACCGCCGAGGTCCTGACTTACTCCATCATCGGCAACAAGGAGGTCATTGTCCTCTGGCTTCCTGAGGGCGAGCAAGGAGAGTTCACCCTCAAAGGGCACACCGAGCTCAAGCACGACAAGTCTCTGAAGGGCATCAAGATTAAGGCGGGCAAGAAGAGCGTTACTGTCAACTACACTCAACAGAAGGGCCTTTTCACTCTCAACTTGAAGGATGGCTCCACCATTGTTCTGGCTGATCGAAAGACTGCTTACAGGTTCTGGGCTCCTACACTGGACAACAACCCCTTCGCGCCTGTCAACAAGACTGGTGAGTTCTGCACATAAAACAGCGCACTTGAGAGACGCATATTAACTTTCGCAGTTCTGGTTCACGGCCCTTATCTCGTCCGCCACGCCACCATCAAGGACGGACAGCTCAACATCCAGGGCGATCTCGACAGCTCCACCGAAATTACCGTTTTTGCCCCCGAGTCTCTCAAGTCCATCGCTTGGAACGGTGAGAAGTCTAAGGTCTCGTCGAAGGATGGCCACAAGTACACCATCAAGCTCAAGGGTCCTTCAAAGGTTACGTTGCCCAAGCTTGACTCCTGGAAGTATGCCGATGGCTTGCCCGAGATCAAGACCGACTACAAGACTTCATCATCGGCCTGGGTTGGTACGTATTACAATGGATTTTGAGATGACTTGATGTACTGACCTTGAATAGTTGCTGATAAGAAGAACACCACCAACGCGGTCCTCGTCCCCGATCTTAACAACCCCGTGCTCTACGTCGACGAGTACAAGATCCACTACGGAAACCACATTTACAGAGCGACTTTCCCCACCACTAGCTCTGCCCCTACGGGCGTTTATCTGAACCTCACTGGTGGTTTGGCCTTTGGCTACTCCGTTTGGCTGAACTCGGATTATATCGGATCTTATCTCGGCAAAGCCACCGCTGGCCATGCAGGCCAAGAGTTCTCTTTCAAAAACGCCACTCTGTCCAAGAAGGAAAACGTTCTGGTTGTTCTGATGGACAACTCTGGCCACGATTTACGTGACGGCGCTCTTGATCCTCGAGGTATCACCAACGCCACTCTCGTTGGCCCTGCCAAAGACGGTTATAAGTTCTCTGAGTGGAAGATTGCTGGTCATGCTGGAAGCGTTGAGGGCGAGGTCATCGATCCCATTCGTGGCCCCCTCAATGAAGGTGGTCTCTACACTGAGCGTATCGGCGCTCACTTGCCTGGCTTTTCCGACAAGAAGTGGAAGTCATACTCTTCCAAACAGGGAACACTCGTCAACCCTTCGGCTGGAGTCCGTGCCTATAGAATGACTGTGGATCTTGATGTTCCTGATGGCCTAGACGTTGGTGTCTCGTTCAAGCTTACGGCACCTTCCAACACGACCTTCGCCGCCACGAAGAAGGGCTACAGCAACCAAGTCAGAGTTCTTCTATTCGTCAACGGCTACCAGTACGGACGATTCAACCCTTACATCGGCAACCAAATCTCCTTCCCTGTCCCTCCTGGTGTTCTGAACTACAATGGAGAAAACACCATCGCCGTAACGGTTTGGAGTCAGAGTGCTCAAGGTGGCGAGGTCAAGGTTGAGTGGGAGGTTGACTATACTCATACATCGAGCTTCGATGTCAAGTTTGACAGCAAGTATCTCCGCCCAGACTGGACCAAAGAGAGACTGCAGTATGCTTAGGAAATTAGTCGAGTTATGTGGTGTTTGAGAGTTAAACATGTTAGTTATTAAAATATCGGTCATGTTAGCTAGAACATAATTTAGTGAAGCTCCTTTGGCGTCACGAAGACCCAGTTCTTGTCAGCTGTAACAGGTAGTCCTTCCTTCTTCTGAGCAATGGTGTTGTTCTTGATCATGCCGTCAATCTGCTCTCTGTAAGCAGGCTTACGATCAACCCAAAGGTGAATACCGCCACGCGCAACATCAACACCCTGGAAAATCATGGGACCGTCACTATCGGGAGTATCACCACCAGCAAGAATAGGCCTGTTCCACTCATCAATGTAGGTCAGAATAGCAGCCCACTTTCCAGACTTCCAAGTAGCCGGAGCCCAGAGCCAGGGAGTCATCTCAGCTTCAAGGTTCTGCTTCTGTGTCTTTTTAGTGTAGTCACCATCCTCAATCTGTTTGCGAGCAGTGGTGATCTCGCCCTTCTTAGTCTTGAGGAAGAGAGATACACCGATGACGTTCTGGGGAGGGACGTTGTAGCCGTATTTAGGATCGCTAGCAACCATGCGGACAAGCTCCTCGGAAGCAGCACTGACGACGTAGACCTTGATACCGTTGGCCATGAGGCGGTTGTACAGCTCGACCTGGCCCTCGAAGATCTTGGGAGGGGAGACTTCGGTGGCAGTGACCTTGTCGTCCTCGAAGTAGGTGGTGGGGATGGTCTTGTTGTATGCCATCAGCTCATCGACGTAACCCTTGAGCTCGCCAAGGGGGAATCCGCTGAAGATTTGTGCAGCCCAGGGATAACAGACAGCATCCTCAATCTCACAGAGGCGCAAGTAGTAGCTGTACAGCGACTCCTTGTGCTTCTTGGTGTCTTTGAAAGGGACCAGCTTGAGAGCAGGGTCCATGGTCTCTCGTGTAAGAACACCCTTGTTCTCAAGGTAAGGAAGAAGTGATTCCTCCAGATCGAATTGATAGCTGGTGTTGTCCATGTCGAAGACAGCATAGCGACCATTGTTGGCATTGCGAGCAATCATCTTGTTGAGAGCTTTGGCTGCTTGGGCAGGCCAATGCTTCAGCTCAGGACCCTTAAGACCATAGTTGCCATTGGAGGGAGCGGCAGCAGAAGGAGTGCTTAGGCTTGTCAGCCAAAGGGCATTGACAACGAAATTGATGCTGGGTCTCATGATGAAAGGCTTGAGGTGAGGTGAGGTGAGGTGAGTGTGAAAAGCTTGGGGAACCTGCTTTTTCAGCTTCAGCCTAGGATGGGATTTACAGAGTAATTAAAGAAGTCCATGGCCGTCAAGGTTTACCGGCCCGACAGTTATTCCATACGAAGTCGCTGATAGTGTTACAAGAGGTAATATCCGGTGGTTGGTCTAAATGGACGATCTTGGACTATTTGGTCACGCTACCCCGCTTACACGTTTACTGAGGGTTTTTAGTCGCTGTCGAGATAACGGCGACAGGAGCTTGTTTGTATCGATAGAGGTCTCGATTTATTTAATGTCGCAGATTGTCCCGTCAATCTAATACTATTAAGGCTTCTATTCGACATCAGATCGATCTAAACCATGCCCATATCTCGAAGCTGAAGGTGGTGATGTCAGCCACTTTCCTGTCTAGGCCAAGTTTCCAAGAGCAGGGGAGGGTTGTACAGTTCAATAAACGGTCAAGATCTGCGTCATTGACACGAGAACAAGAACGGCATTCGGCATTAGTTCAAGGCTCCAAGCCAAGAGCCCTTTTACTCCAATGATGTAACCCTGGAAGGGGCCCAGGGCGTTTTCTAAACCACTAACGGACAGCTAACAGGGGGTTAAAGGTTTAAGCTTGCCAGCGCCGGGGCTCCGAATTCTGCTTATCGCAGGGAGGAATTCTTGGAATTAAATTGCGCTTGATTGGCAGGGCGGGGCGCCAATGCTTGGGTACAAGGGTTCCTAGCTGCTTATGTTGAATCTATCCTGACTTCCTCGGCGAGGGCGATGGCTTTTTATCGCTTGAAGCTCCAATGGCCTGCAAGAAATCCTCGAATGCAGCTTGGGGGATCATTCCGCCGCTTGCGTTCTTGTGACCAACAGCAAACCTAGGTCCCAATCGCTCTCTCAGCGTATCGTCGTCTGCCCCATCTGCTGCTCGACTAAGAATTTCCGGGATGTTGACAGGAGGATCTCTGCCCCTGGCGCACGTTGGAACGCGACACGAATAGTTGACAAAGCCTCTCGCGTAGCCTTCATTCGCTACCATCACGACTTGGAGCTGCCTCGAAAACAATAGGCGAGCCTGGCGTGCTGCAATGAGGGCATGAATCTGTGCTTTCGAGTTGATGCGAATCACTGCGATTTTTCCATCAGCAGAAAACTTGGGCACCACGCGACCGGCCTTCTTCATCTCATGTATTACTTCGGCCCTTGCTTCCTTCAAGAACTTATTCTTAATAAGCTCTACTGGTGATGAGGCCGCGATCAATGTTTTCCAGGCTCTGGGGACATCGTAGGCTGCGGTTCGGCGAGGAGCATTGATAAGCTTTGCACTATTGTTTATCGTCTTTTTATTATGCGTCCCAAACGTCGCTTGCATGTTCGGAAATGGCGGCCGCCATCTGATCGCATTACCCAGATCCCCATGTGTTCCCATAACACATAGCCACCCGCATGCTTCCTCGACCGCTTCGTGTAAGTCGCGGCAGATGAGATAAGTCAGCAGCGAACTTGTAGCTATCGGTGGACATTTATTCGCCGTCACTAATATCGCGCCCTCAGGGTGATCGTTGTCCTCTGCCAAATGGTGGTCAATGACTAACGCGCGATGGGGTGAGTCGATTACAGGTTCTGATTTCCATGAGCCTTGGTCGAGGACGATGATGTAAGATGGCTTGTGAGCTTCCATGTTTGTTCGAGAATCCATATAGTGTAGTAAGCTGTTTTTGTTCATCGTGTAACACGATATCAGCTTGGAATCAAGGCCGAGCAAGATGAGAGTTTTTCTTATGATGGCTCCAGCAGCAAGACCATCGGCATCTTTATCAGGGACGATAAGAGTCTGTTCACCGGCGGCGGCACTGTGGGATGATTAGCTGAAGTGACCTTCAGACATGTCGTTCTCATCCAGAGACGATTGGCATGGTACTAAGTAGGGGCAGCTGACCATTTGCGGATGAAATCCTTTGCTTTCTCAAGTTGACTCTTCGGGGCAGGCCAGATCACACTTCCATCCTCATCCCTTTGCGGTTGAGCCTTGTGATAATCCTCTTCAGGAAACATCGGCTTCGCACCACGATACTGAAACTTCTTTCGGTCTACAATCGACGTTTGAAATTGCCGAAAGATTGTGAGGAATAGCCCATTCTTGCGAGATATAGGTAATATGAATATTTGTGCATTTAAAGTCTTTAGGACTGACGGGGTAGATGTAACGCGAAGCATGGTTCCGGTGGTGATATGAAATTCTCGAGGACATTGAGATGCATGCTTGGTTGGTGTCTTGAAAAACCGCAGAAAACGTGGCGCGAGCACACAGCCACGATTATTCGCCACATATCATGCTCTAGGGTATTGCTCTTCTCCTCGCCATCTAACAGCCGGGATTGAACAGTGTCGAATATTGAAATGGTTATGGATATATGTATTAAATCACATTGTGCTCAACATTCTGGTTACTGATTACTCACTATGACCTACATGAACTTCACAAAACGCCGATAGACCAATGTCCCAAACAAGAACCTGCAAGCTTTTTCGTTTACTTCTTCTACGCGATGGGGCCTTTGATGAGATTGCTTAGATTATCAGTGAAGCCCGCCAGTTTGTCAACCCATCAGGCTGAACGCATGCGGAAAGGTGCCCCTGAAGAATGCGGACAACACGCCAAGCACCTGGGGCTCGACCGCCAGCCACCGCACCAATTGGTGGGCTTTCAGGGGCTCAGGAATGCAGTGACTTCAGACTTTCCACCGAGTTCATTCAACATGATGGCTTCTCAAGTGATCGCCTCGAAATGAGAACAGCGGCTGAAGGTTATCTTCTATTGATCGGGTGATTGAGCCAGGGTTCTCAAGCCTTTGGCGATCGATGGCGTCGTAGGGCTTTTGTGACTATATAAGTATTACCTCCTTCCTCGCGGTTGTCTTCTCTGGCGAATATAGCAAACATACACCGAAGCAAACATGAAATATTGTGTTTTTGTTCTCCTCTTTTCCGTTGTTGGGGTCACTGCCCAAGCAGCAAACTGCAGTGAAGTAGAGGCCTGCCTCAAAGCTGGTCCGAGAAACGCATGTTTTTTTTTTTTTTGTGGAAGAAGGAAGGCTAACCTTTATCTATAGACTGATGCCTGCGGTGATAATGAGCGATGCCTTTGCGGAACACATAAAGAAATTGCCAAGTAAGCGGACTCTCTTTATTGATGGTTCTGGGTTGCTAACACGTCTCCCGCCAAAGTTGCTATGTCAATTGCGAGAAAGATTCGAGAGCGAAACCGGCCGAGAAAGCTGTTGAGAAGTACTGTTCTGTATTGAGAAAGCGATCAAAGCCATTGTATAAGTGAGCACTGTCGCCCGCAAGATGAGAATTCACTACCAGCACTCTTTGTATATTATGATTATAGATAGTTTGTTAGCGTCTTATAGAAGTCAGCACATCACGAAATTAAATTCACCAAAGAACCCAAGCCTGTCAATCACCAGATCACGCACCGATGCCATTCAAAAATCAGATAGTGACGCATCAATCTCTATACCAATTAATCTCAGTAATTTAGTAAATGTGCAAAAAGGAGTTGCTGCTTTTAGCAGCTGGCTGGAACTCTCCCGCCGGGAATTGAACCCGGGTCTCAAGCGTGACAAGCTTGCATACTGACCACTATACTACGGAAGATGATGACTGTGAGCAGTCACTGTAGCGGAGTTCGATATCACGTGGAAAGATTTTAATGATTATATACCCATCAACAAAATTTTGCCCAGTTTCGCACGCGAAGCTCGGAAAACCGATGCTGACAAGCTCAATTCACCAATCACAACGCATATTCTGGTAAACTCTCTTCCGAGCCTGGTAATGACGCAACACCAAGCTGATTCATGCTCGCTTCAGCTACCCTGGATTTTATACTGGGTCAAAATCGGCTCGGAACTTCGGAGGTAGACATATATATAAACTTTTGGCAGTGCGAGATCCAAGGAAGAGGGATTCTCTTTGTTAATGTCCCAGTAAATTTAATGGACAGTTCGAACTGTATTTTCCTCCATTGCCATTATGTCGCAACCTACGGAATCTAATTCGAGGCGTCATCCCGCTCATAAAGTCTTTGAAGAACTTGGTCTGGTCTCACTATACCACTCGACCAAAGATGTCAAGATCCTTTGCGCACAGAGATTCATCCGTCTCTTCGCCTATGGTGGATCTACTCTTGTTCTTGTAGCATATTTACGAGAACTCGGCGTATCGACAACCCGCGTCGGCTTGTTCATGACCTTGACGTTGGTTGGTGATATTATCATCAGCTTCCTGCTTGCACTGTTCGCCGATGGCGTTGGTCGACGCGCGGTCTTGGCTTCGGGAGCAATTTTGATGACTGCGAGTGGAATTGTATTTGCCACCTCTAGCAACTACTGGATTTTGCTTGCTGCAGCAATCTTGGGTGTCATTAGTCCTGGGTAAGAGAAAGAAAAATGGTTTGATGGTGTTGATGCTGACAATCGATAGTGGCAACGAGATCGGACCCTTCCGCGGTGTTGAAGAGAGCGTCATCGCCCATCTTACTGATGCAGCACGGCGAGGAGATGTATATGCTTGGTATAGTCTCTCCGGGACAGCTGGTGGCGCCTTTGGCCTTTTGACCTGCGGCTGGATCATTCATCACATGCGCGTCAATCTCGGCATGGATGTTGTTGAAGTGTATCGCTACGTCTTCTATGGATACTCTGCGATGGGAGTGCTAAAGTTGCTCTCGGCCATCATCTTGAGCTCTGCTGTTGAAGTTCACCATGAGCCCGAGCAAGATTCTTCAGCGGACAATGGTGAACAAGCACCCCTGCTTCCCGACAACGCTCAAGTTCAAAGCGCCGACCAGCCTCAGCCCAAGAAACAACTCCGAGCTCGAATTTCTCGTGACAGTATCCCGACTGTTGTGACCCTTTGCACTCTGTTGGCTTTGGATAGCTTTGCTTCAGGACTGGCTCCTCTGTAAGTATTTTGACACAATAGATTATTTTCCCGCGAGAGCTAACAGTCACGGCAGCTCATGGATCACTTACTACTTCAAATCCTACTATCATATCGAGGAAGGAAAGTTGGGTTCCATCTTCTTCACCACGAGTATCATCGCTGCTGCATCGATGCTGGTAGCATCTTCTCTTGCCAAGCGATTCGGCAATGTTCGAGTAAGAGTCCAATGCCGACAATAATCTGAATTAACTCACTGACCTGACTCTCAGACTATGGTATTTACTCACCTTCCATCAGCGGTCTTCTTGGCTCTCGTCCCCATTCCCAACGACGTGCACCTATCAGTTCTCTTCCTCATTCTACGATCATGCACTCAGTCAATGGATGTTGCACCCCGTTCAGCTTTCCTCGCCGCTATCATCAAACCAAAAGAGCGAACAGTTGTCATTGGTCTTATCAACGTAGCCAAGACAACTTCTCAGAGCCTTGGACCTCTCATCACAGGACTACTGGCAGATTCGAACTATTTCTGGGTTTCATTCATCATGGCTGGATCTTTAAAGGTATGCTATGACTTGGGATTCCTCGGACTCTTCAAGCATCATGAACACGTGGAAGCAAAGCGAAGCCACGAGGAAGAGGGAAGCCAGTGAGTTGCAGGCTTGGTACCCTGTGTTTTATTTAGTCAGGTCAAGAAAGAATTGGAATAATGTGTCCTGTTATACGCTCTTATTAGTAGCTTTATTTATAGTTACATAAGGTATCAGAAGCTGTCTTAGACTTTAGTATAGAAAAGCTTAATCTCCCAGACGTGTCCACTCACCAAGGTACATGTGGCATAAAGAAATAGAGTCAAAATCAGATTAAGTTTCCACAAAGACCAAAAAAGACTACCAAGCCCAGGAATCGAACCAGGAGCTTCCCCCCCTCATGGGGCTGACTTCCGCACAAAGGCATTTATCAGTGATAAGCGGACGTGTTACCACTACACTAGTTTGGCCTTTCTGTTGTTATTTAGTGATGTAAAATCATGCTTATACGGTATGTATGTTCAGAAGCGATGCTGCTCATGTCTCTAGTACATGTTCCCCCCCAATGCTTCCGCATTGATATGTGATCTTTCACCAACAGACTTCTTCACGACGATAACGAGCTCGTCGAGCGTGCCTAGAAATCTCACAAATGCATAAACGGCTGCTGACCACTGTCTTCCTTCTTGCCTTGCTAGGTATTCTTTAGAGTTGCCCTCATCTTGAAAGTCTCCACGCAACCTCCTGAACTGGATCGCCCGGCCCACCAAAGGCGTCGGCAAGATTGCTGGAAGTGGCTCTCCAGACATCAATGAATGCTGAAGAAGAGTCATGGTTGACATCAGGTCAGCAATCAGGTTTTCGTCGCCTGCGCTCACGCGATAGAAGAATCTCTCGCGGACTGGGAGCGGCAGATTCGTCGCGGTCATGCTGAACTGGGCCAGAAAGACGTTGAGGTTGTTGCAAAGATGGTTGGCGCGGCTGAGCGTTTCAGTGTCGATGTTTGAGGTTGAGAACTCAAATTTTGTCTTTAGGATCGGAAGGGCGATGGAGTTGAGCAGCTCTTCGGTCGTGGTAGCCTGCTTCTCGATGACCTCGACGAAATCATCTGGAGGCGAGCGCCAGACTGAAATCAGAAGGGCATAGCGGTCTCTGATGCTTGACAACTGGCTGGATAAGATTTGTCGGTAATGTCTGTTTCCAGAAAGGGGTCGCGGAAGAAGCGCAACAAAGACGGCTGCACCAAAACCGATCAGGACAAGAAGTATCCGCCGCCAGAAGACCTCGTATCCGACTCCAGGGTTACCATAACTGGGAATATGCGTATCGACCCAACTATAAGACATAACCATGTACATAGTTGATGTAAGCATGATACCTGCAGCCATATGTTGTGGCGGAGCAAACAATCTCCACCACATCATACCAATGATAGCGACCGCCATGATGGCAGCTAAGCCGTATGGGTTTCCAGGGCCATTTCCAGATCCGACGTACCAGCACAGAAGACCCAGGATACCTCCAGCCACAGTACCGAGGGTACGAATGAGGATTCCAGAGGTAAAGTCAGACATGTAAGGTTCGAGGGCCATCTGCGCCATGATCAGAGCCCATAGTCCCTTTTCGCGATAGTAGAAGCCAGCCGACGATGGTATAACTGCAGGGATGGCGAGGGCAATAGTCAAGATGAGCGCACGAAGAGCGTGAAGACCCTCAACACCCGTAAAGAAGTTGATGAGCGCCAAGAAGATCAGACTCGATTTGCTTCGTCGACGACTCGTGGGCTGCTCCATCCTTTCAAGAATGGCGGCTGTTGTTCTTGCCCCTTCAGGGTCTTCCTTTTCCTTTCGCTTCTTGCTGAACAGTCCTCCCTTCTTCTCGGGTTTGGAAATGACGGACATCGTTCGAGTGAGATCATTTGAATTAGGAATCGTGGAAGGCGGTGCATCTTGAGACAGGCCGAGCGTGAAAACGTGCTGGAGGCCTTTGGGTAGCCATACTCGCTTCGATGTTCGAACCCTCTCAACCTCGATGGCTCGTTCAAGTACCCCTCCAATATTCTTTGTCAGGTTGATGAGTCGTTCCTGGTATAGAAGACCAGACATCAAGCCGAGGAGAGGAGGTGCGCGGTGATCGTTGTAGAGAACCTTGCCGTTGGCATCGAAAAGATGAGCATGAGGAGCGATCAGTTGCTCTGCAGCTGTGTCTTCAAAGTCGTCGAGAGCTTCTTGCAGCGATGCAAGTACCTGCTCATGTTGACTGATCGTGCCGTCTTTATAAGCTCCCGAAAACGCTTCGATTATGGCATCGATGGTTTGCTCCAGTGTCTTCAGTAGCGGAGTAGCGCAAGATGAAAGTGCGTCTATGGTTTTTACAATCATCTCTTCAGTATCAGGGTGTCTTGTGATCTCACGTAGATTAGCCGCTTTCGCAATATGATAAGCCAGAGGGTGCTTTTCGTTGTCAGACTTCTCAAGTTCCTCGGCCGCTTTTGTTAGAGCTTCATCTTTGGCAAAGAGCTCTTCGCGAGAGATTGATAGTTGCAATAGCTCGCCAAAAGATACCAGTACTTGCCGCAGTGGTTCTTGAAAGGACTTGATATCTTCGGGGCTCCATCTTCGAAAAGAAAAGTCCAAAGGCAGAAACTTGACGGCACTCTCGACACTTTTGAAGGAGACTGCCAAGGTAGCTTTCAGCGCTTGTAGCTGCTCAGGTTCAAACCTGCTTCTCGTCTTGAAGTGCCATGTCAAAGCCTTGACGTAGCCATTCATCGGGCGGAGAAGGTCAGCCATGCTTCCGAGAGTGATTTGTGAGGTTGATTGCGGGAAAAACAACAAATTGCAAACAACTCCAACGCCGACTGCGATGGCACTCGGAAGAATCAAGACTTTAGGTATGGTGCCGTTGAAAGTGGGAATGAGCGGTGCTGTAGTCAAATAGATGTTGGCAACAATCAGGGAAAACATGGATACTAGCATCAAGTTGGGAGCAGAAACTCGCACGCGAGCCTAGTCAGAGTTTGTTAGTTACTGAAAACATGGTTGGCTGCACAATCAACTTACCATGAAATAGACAAACAACCCCATCATGCAGAAGTACGTGACCGATACGCGAGCATCCAACATAAAGCCTTCGTAGATGGCTATTTGTGCATAGGTTGTTTGACCTGACGCTTGGCCAACATTGGTCGTGTTTTGAGGCATCGATTGTTGCAATTCCGCGTAGCGTTGTTGTAAATCAGCTTGAGGTCTTGTCGCCAAAGCAGCCTTCATGGTGATTGTTCCCCAGGCCCAGGCGAGCGCCATACCGACACAGATCATAACTCCGGCGGCGAAGTGGATGAAGACAACGCCCGAAGGCGGCATGATGAATAGGACAACACTGAAGACGCGTTAGTACCTGACGATATAAAATTTTCATGATGAACTTACCATCCGAAGAATGCCGACTGGCCGAGCACTCTCAAGGTATCACTGATGTAGATAAACAAGGTGAGGATCCAAACAGCCAAAGAACACTTGAACAAAATCTTGAGGTCCTTGGCATTGAAGTGGTCCAGCCAAGCCGGGAGTCGCCTGAGGCTGTTGAAAGCATGAAAAGACGCCTCGTCCTCCCCCATTGAGCCCTCCTCTTTGGTTTTCGACCGTCTCAGCCTCATATTTCACACAGTCCGAGTGAACCGATGGTTGTTTTGGTGTTGTTTTGGCGACGTTTTTAGAGTTTGAAGAAATGCATTGAATTTGGGGATCGCCATGCCAGCGCGAGGCGGGAGTGGCGCTTATTTAGTCATCCTTTCAGGCGCTCATTATGTATTGTCGACACTAAGACCAATGCGTGTAGATTGTCTTATCTAGACGCTAAACCCCTGTAATTTAAGATCACCAGAATCCGTGCAGATCAAATAGCCCTTGCTCAGTGTAACATTATGATGAGATTTGTGCAAGTCATACCTAAGCGTAACCTTATGTTTTATTATGATCATCGTTTCAAGGCTTTGCACCGCAGTATTCGCATCAGATATCCAGATGTCATCCGTATTCATAACCCAGATAGCCGAGGGTCGGTCTTGTTATCTTGTCGCGGCCTCCCAACCAGACCGCCCAGGACAATTCGTATTGATGCAATCGTTCACTGCCTCTTTTGTCAATGATCGTTCAAACCCAGATTAGTGCTCCGATATTCTTTACAGAATGAAACAAGGAAAGCGGTTATGCAACCATGTTATCGCACAGACAATTTGCCCGTCAGCACTAATTGATCACTCTATAGCTGGGTCACTACGTGTGATTATAATACCATTGCATCTAAAGAGGGACGATTTGCAGGCGGATAGTCCGGTGTTGAGAAAGAAAGAGATCATCAGTATCTTGGGGTTTTCAAACCTAGCAGAAGAGGTAGATGCACGCATTCGACAAACCACTGCTCATTTGTGCTTCACAGTTTGATGCAACCAATAGCGCCATGAGACGAGCTTGACAAGGCGTACGTGAATGGTTGGTATTCTCAACGAAGAAGGGTTTGCAACGTGGGAGGCTAGATCGAAGTTAATCGGACCCAAGGGTCCTAGCCATGCGACAACGCTGCCCGTTCCATCACCGGCTCGGTCCATGCCGCTCGAGCTAACTGAGCATTACAACCAACCATGTGCCCTTCAACAGCCACAATATGCAGCTCGGAGCAAATGTGACGGTTTAAGTTCCGAGGGTACTGGAATGAGGCTCAAGTCTAGGCCACGTTCTCGCGCGGGGTTCAGAGACTCAGCTGAGAGCTGAGACGCCACGAACATTCGATATGCTGATGCGTAAGCACGTAAGACCATTGTGTGATAAGAGGCTTGAATTCGGAAACTTCAGTTCGCCAATGAACATGGGAAATCTCAGCCTGTGTGATGAGACTTATGCAAGCAGGAATTATAAACCTTTGCTGGCCAGCCAACGAAGGAATGTGACAAGCCAAGCTGAAAAGCATTTGACCAAGTTCTCCCATGTTAAGGAAAACCTTGGATGATTCAGGAAATTCATGTTCGAACGTGAGAAACATGAGAATGCCAATCGAAGAAAAGACAAGAGATGATACATCACTTCGCGACCAGACTTCTCCTATAAGAAGGGAAGTGCTTCCCAGATTGTTCACTTCATCTCCAGACACTCATCACTCAATCAATCTACCACAAATCTCAGTTCATTCATATTAATCATCACTTCAATCTCAATCTATAATTCAATTACATTTTCAAAAATGTCCGCTTCACAGAACGGAGGTCTTGTTCACCAACAGCTCATCCCTGCAGACAGTATCACTGCCTCTTACGACAACGAGGCCAAGCTCCTGATTCTCAAGGCATCTGGCACCCATGTTGATCTCACCAGAGACATTACATTCCGCCGTCTTCCTTTCGACGGCGGCCTTCTTTTCGAGCTGATCGGCTGGGTGGGCCCAATCATTCGCGGGGGCTCACCCTACGAGATTACAGACAGCTTCAACATCGACCTTCCTAGCATCGTTTTCCCTTCCAACACTGTTGTTGTCAACACTGAGAACAAGCAGCATTGGGTTGTCCCCATTCAGTACAACAACTCAAACGGACAGGCTGCCACTAATGGCAAGGCTGAGGTTGAGCTGCCTGAGATTAAGCAGGTCTCCGAGGACAAGAAGATTAATGTTCTTGCCGATGAGCCCTTCACCATCCAGCAGAGTGACTCTTTCACGGGTAAAGGTGGCTCAGTCAGTATCGACTTCGACAAGAGCTTTGTCACTTTGAATGATGCTCGTATTGAGGATGGTAAGATCGTATGGACCCTCACTGCTCAACAGACTGGAACTACCGAAATCTTTGTCTATGTGGGCCAGACCCAGCCTCCGTTTTTGTATCGCATCCCCTACGTCGTGGAGAGTATTGTTCTCCTCGATGATAAGTCTGTCCCAGCACAGACTACAGCCTCTTTCAGCGTGAGCAACCAAGGCAGTGTCGGAACACACGGCGCTGCGTCCAATGGACATAAGAACGGCAACGATAACCAGAAAGTTGGCCTTCCTCTGTCTTGGGATGGGTTCATCAACGTTGGTCTCAACCTCATCAAAAAGCAGTATCCCAATGCCAACCTTCTCGAAGTCGACGCAACTCCCTTGACTCGCAAGCCTGTCCAGAACGAGTGGGGTCTTGTCAACAACCGTATTGTCTGTGGCCTCAGCGGTAACAAGACTGCTATCATCCAGTCCACTGGCTGGGGCGAGTTCGGAAAGGTCCAGACCATCAACTCTCCCTTCTTGGGAGATCAGGTTATCTCCTGGCCTGTCGCTCTCGATATTCATGACGCGTTCACCATCCTCAGAAAGGCAGGATACAAGCAGGCCATTTATGCGGTCACTCTGCGCCAGCCTCTCTATCCTGGAGATGATCAGCCTTTCTACATCTTCAACACTGGTCCTGAGTTTATTGCCGTAGGAACCAAGGACAAGAAGATCCACAACTTTGGTGCCTCCGAGTACAATGTTCAGAAAGCTTAGGCTTCTCGATGGGGCTTCCCGTACCAAAGACAGTACTTCTCTTTCTCTTCAGCACAGAGCAGATTGATAATGTTTCGCTTTATTTTCTTAGTTAATTAATCCAACTTATACTATTCAAAAATGCTCTCTAGTGAACAGTAAGAATGTGTTACTGCTAAAGGCACAGCAATAAGTCACTCAAAGACAGCAGCCCGTGTCGGTGCGCTATACACTATAATGGGTAGATGTTTGCTGGGTCTTGTATCGCAACTAGAGGAGTGACCTCCCATTGATGCTTAGAAGAATCTAGTTCGACTTGGCAGTCTGCATTTCAATCTGTCTCTCCATCTCCTTCTCGCTTGCTACCCCGTCTTCTATAGGCCTCGCGATAGTGACGCCGGCTCGACGGGCAAAGACTAGGGCAAACATCAGTCATTATTCGGGCTAGGCAAGTTGGGTGGGACATTAGACTTACGGTCTTCCATTTCCTCTAGAGACTTGCCTTTGGTCTCCATGATAAAGAACCAGACAAAGATAACAAGTGCGAAATTGAAAATCGAGAACATTAGAAAGGTCCTCCAGCCAAGGTTCGTCACAGCGTGGGGAGTGGCTTGAGAAAAGACGAAGTTGAACAGCCATTGCGTTGAGGTGCTAATGGCAATGCCAGCCTCGCGAGTACGGCTGCTAAAAATCTCACCAGTGTAGACCCACGGTACAGGCCCCCAAGAGATGTTATAGCTCATGGCTTCCAGATAGATCATGGTCAGAGAGGCGATAGAAGGAGGTGTCAGTCCAGCATCGGGATTCGGAGGGAACTTGACTGTCAAGATTGCCACAATGAGCATGTAAGTGCCCATGAGCCCTGCACCTGCGAGTAGAGACCCACGACGACCGATTCGTTCAACGAGGAATAGCAGGAAGAAAAGACACGCCACGACTTTGACAAGACCGAAGAAGCCAGTAAGCAGAAGCTTGTCCTGGCCAGCACCAACTAGACCGAAGATCTGAGGAGCATCTGCACAGATATGTTAGAAATGATGGGAAAGGCACTAAACTGCACAGGAATATACTCACAGTACGCCAAGGAAGTGTTGCCGGTCAGTTGGACGCCTTACCACGTGGAAAATTCATTAGCTAACCCCAGGTCCAATAAAAATGGAGATCCAGAGGAAGTGCTTACCGATTTGCAGAGCAATGATGAGGCCGAGCCGGTAGCGGTTGACGGGCTCAATAAGCTCTTTCCAAGTCAAGCCAGCCTTGATACGATTCTCTTCGTCGATGCTGCGAACAATCTCGCCGAACCTGTGGCAGGACATGTCTGTCAGAAGCAAGTCTTCGACCAAAAGTCAGTAGTATGTCACTATTGGGAATCACTTACTCTTCTTGAACTTCGGGAGAATCTCCTCCACGAACCCAGATCAAAGACTGCAAAGCGTCCTCGCGGCGATTTGTCTTGGCCAACCAACGAGTACTCTCCTTTGTAAAAAGCATTCCTAGGCCAAGAATAGTGCCGGGGACAAGCTGTAAACCAACTGGTAGTTGCCATTGGGCGCTGCTGTCATCAGGGATGTGGATGCTCGCTGCGTAATCAACCCAGTATGAGGTCATGACGCCCAAGGTAAAGAAGAACTGGAAAATGCTACCAAGCATGCCACGGATATTTTTCGGTGCCATCTCAGCTGAGTACATGGGTACTATCACAGTGGCCATACCAACGCCGACGCCTGAGACAAATCGAGCAATGTAGAATCCGGCGAGATGATGGGTGTTAATAGTTTGAACCACGGCGCCGACATTGAAAATTGCTGAGGCTAGAACCAGGGACCAGCGACGGCCAAATCGAGCGGTGAAGGGTCAGATGAAGAAGCAGGAGAAGAAAGCTAGGAGAGGGGAGTTCCAAGTTAGTTGACCAGTTCTTCTCCGAAGACATCATAAGAGCTCTGTCGTCCTGCAGAAGGGCATTGCCAACACAGTACGGTAACAAAACAGAAAAACAGGGAGATGTACTCACCACCAGCTTGCAAGAGACTCGTGGAAAGTGAGCCGACATTGGCTTTGTCCTTGGTGGTATACCGGAAATCCCGCTGGAAGCTCGGGAAGGTCAAAATTCCACCAACAATACCGGTGTCATAGGCAAAAAGAAAAGAGCCAACACAGCAGAGGGCTACAAGGTAGAATGCTCTGAAAGTCCCCAGAGCCTTCGTCATTTTAGGGCTTGCTTTTGGATGTGATTAAACATGCAACAAGATAAAGGAGGCTATGGGTGTCTCCGAGTGAGAGTGACTGTTGAGGGGCGGCCTACCTTAGGGCGCGACGACGAAGCGCTTTATACACAAATACATCATGCTCGCGAGACGCAGATGGGCAAATTGGTATTAAACCATGGCGTGCTGTGGAAGGGCAATGGTGAGATACAACGGAAATGGGCTGAAGTCGAGAATCTGCCAGGTAGAGATCCCGCAGGATTGGTAAACTGTGAGGTTTGGTGGACACCATCTTGATGGGCCATAGCGTTGCAACCCATGACGGGGTCTGTAGGTGGTAGCCGACAAGACTGACCTCAAAAGGAGCTCGATACCGATACCCGGACGCGGGGATGAGTCGAACGAGTCTCCACAGCCAAGCATGTGTCATTTGCACTATGCCCGATTGTATCATTCGGCCGACTACCGACAGTCATCAGTTCTTCTTTTGGTTGCGAGCTACTGATCCGCCATTTGACTCGGAGAAAGGTGCGCCAGGAGGAGAAGATAGTCGCATACGGGTCGTTGCATCGGCTGTTGCAATTCTCACGTACGATGTAAAGTTGTAGGAGGACGAGTAGCTTACATTAGCCGGTGGGACAGTTTATTGTCCCCGACCTGCGTCACATACATAGTAAGCATTTCACCATTCTCCTCATAGCTTGTGGCTACCTGAACACTCACTGACATCCTCTGCCTCCAGTCCTTGGTTCTCGAAGTGTGTCTCTCTGTCCTCCGTCTTCTGCCTCATCCAATCTTTCACCAAAAACGAATCGCTTGATCATTGGAGTCAAAATGGACTCGCGACCGAATATTCTCTTCATCATGGCAGATGACCATGCGTCCAAGGCCATCAGTGCTTACGGCGCTGGCATAAACCATACGCCAAACCTAGATCGGATTGCTAAGAACGGCATGCTCTTCAACCACTGTTATGTAACAAACTCCATCTGTACACCTTCTCGAGCAGCTATTCTTACAGGCACACACAACCATGTGAATGGCGTCATGACGCTCGATAACCACATCAACAAGCATATGCCCAACGTAGCGAAGCACATGCGCACGGGCGGATACCGCACGGCCATGGTTGGCAAATGGCATCTGGGTGAAGGCGAACCACACGAGCCGACCGGGTTCGACTACTGGAGCGTCTTGCCAGGCCAAGGAGACTACTGGGACCCCGAGTTCATCGAAATGCCCCCCGACGGCAAAGGTGCGGGCATCGAGCGTTACGAAACAGGATATGTCACGGACATCATCACCGACAAGTGCCTCGAGTGGATAGGTGCCACTGAGAGTTCTGGCAAGCCCTTCTTTGTGATGTGCCATCACAAAGCTCCTCACCGATCATGGGAATGCGATACAAAGCACAAGAACCTGTACGCCGACAAGCCGATCAAGGTTCCAGAGACGTACGATGATGACTACAAGAATCGAGCCAAAGCTGCCAGAGTAGCCAAGATGCGCGTAGCCGAGGACTTGACGTATCAGGATCTTGGACTCGTTCAACCTGATGGAGGTCGGTCGGTGGGCGAGCGCGTCACTCAGGAGTCTGGCTCGGCCCAACGCAAGATCCCAACGGACCCGAGCATTAAGCTGATTGACAAAGACGACGGTACTGTTTTCACCTTCACTACACCTGCCGAGCTGTCGGCCTTCAAGTTCCAGCGCTACATGCAGCGTTACCTTCGCGTGATCCAATCGGTGGATGACAATGTAGGGCGCATGCTGGATTACCTTGACCAAAAGGGACTTACCGAGAATACGCTTGTTATCTACACCTCGGACCAAGGCTTCTTCTTGGGTGAGCATGGATGGTTCGACAAGCGGTTTATGTACGAGGAATCTTTCCAGATGCCCTTCCTGGCACAGTTCCCGAAGCAGATTCCAGCTGGCTCTGTCAGCAACGAGATATTCTGCAACGTCGACTTTGCCCCGACCTTTCTCGAGCTAGCAGGCATCAAGACCCCGAACTACATGCAAGGCAAATCGGCATTGCCTCTGATGCGCGGAGGATCCGTGACGGGCCCGGAATGGGAGAACGTCGCGTATCACCGATACTGGATGCACAACGATGTTATTCACCAGGCTTATGCGCACTACGGCTGTCGCAATCAGCGGTATAAGCTTATTTACTGGTACAACGAGGACCTTGGAGTTGTAGGTGCGCGGCCTGGAAAGGCAGACAATATTGATGAGCCAGAGGAGAAAGAATGGGAGCTATTCGATTGTGAGAAGGACCCTCTCGAGCTCTTCAATCTGTATCATGATACTGCGTACAGCGATGTGGTCAAGCACATGACAGGTCTCCTCGAGGCTAAGATGGAGCATATTGGCGATGATCCGATCCATCTCCGGCTGAGTGGTTCAAGTAAAGGTGTGCCAGCAGCAGTCAAGTATGCAGAACAGAACGGCGTGCGGCCCGAGGATGTGCTGAAGCAGAAATTGTGATGATTTCGATGGAAGACGGATTGTAAGACAACCATGAATGAGACATGTACATAAAGCAGTGACTAGAAGCATTAGGATACTCATGAAACCGTGCTCGCCAAATAAAGCCTCTTAGCCGGCCAAACTTTGTGAAAACGAGCCGAGATGAAGCTATTCTACTCACGCAGGCCCATGTGAAGAGATTGTAAGAACGGACGTTGGCCACTTATACCAATGGTTGACCTCTGAAGGCGCTGTGCCTCTGCTGGTGCGTGGCCAGAAGGCACTAAAAAGACACTGACCCGCCCTAAATTAAATTCAGTTGCTTCCGTCACCTGGGGAGGATCGCACGCCATAACCCCTTAAAAATTCTCCACTTCCCCGCAAACACGGTCGCTTCAGCTCCATCGCCATCCAAATCATTCACATCTCACAAGCCGACGAGTGTCGGTTGCGAGAAGGATGGCATCCAATGGATTACGAACAGCACATCGGTTCTTTCAAGCTTCATACCAAGACCCACATCCCTCAAACATGCCTTCAATGCAAGCAGCGCAAGGTACGCTGCGACAAACAACGAGGGACGTGTCGCAATTGTCGACGGCTGGATTTACTTTGCTCCCTCAACAGTGATGAGCACCAACTTCACAAGAGGCCGTCACCGTCAAAGAAACGCCTCAGAGGAGCTCGTGCCTGCTCTTACTGTCGTCTCAAGAAGATCAAATGCTCGGCGACGCTTCCATCATGTGTCGCCTGTCAGCAAAAGGACATTAGATGCACTTATCCGCCACTCAAGCGTTACCGACGCGCCCCAGAAGGTTACTTGCTTGAGGAAATCACACTGGAGGGGGACGCACCTCAGCAACACGAATGCTCCTCTCAGGAAAGGGAACGAGGCTTACAGGCTGTCTCCCACTTCTCAAGCAGTCCTCCCGCTACTGAACCAGCAGAGCACCAACAGCAAAATGAACCAGAGCAGCAGCAGGAGCTTTACAACGATCATCAAGACGACCTGGTGATTGATGGGGAGTATGAATGTGAGCACGAGTACCAGCTCGTACAAGAATGCAGTGAGGAACCAGAGCGAGGACGAGAACGAGAACAGGAACAGGAATCGGAGCATCGACAAGAACGGACTCACCAGCAACACGATGAGGAAGATCAACGACCGGAGCATCAACAAAATCCGCGGCAAAGAGTAGACCTGCATCGGCAGCGGCAATCTATAGGACATCTTGCAAGGTTCGAAGAAACAGCAACAATGCCGCTGTCTTCACCCGCAGACTCATCAGTGTCGTGGCATCCATCATCAACAGAGTCTGTAACAAGGGGCCCAGGCTATGGTGGCCCAAGCCGGGATCAAACAGACACCTTCCTCGACATATTCTTCAAGTTCATCTACCCCATGCCATCATACGCATTTCCACATCCAGAAACCACCAAGAGAAGATGCCGTTCTCATGATGTGCATCGCGCCCTTCCTGCTTCTATTTGCGCGGTTGCAATGCTGTACCTGCGCAGAGAAGTTGATCTCGATCTGGATCATTCACAAGACTCGAGTCGAAGAGCGCTCAAACACATTGTTGCCTCCGCTGAGGATACGAGCGCGTGGATCAGCATGGCCGAAGAAAGCATCTGGCGAAGTCTCGAATCGCCGAGTATAACCAAACTCCAGGCGCTTCTTCTTGTAATTCACTATTACATAGAGACGGAGCTCTTTCAGAGGGCTTTCATGTTGACAGCCACGGCTGCTCGCTTCGCCACGACGATGCGACTTAATTACGAGCGACATGACCTTCAGCCAGTTGCACAAGAGGTTCGACGCCGTACTCTCTGGTCTCTAAAGATGGTTGAGCGCTATTTCTCGATTGGTCTTGCCGAGTTCGATTCATTACCAATGGAGGTCATCTACATCGACTTTCCGAGGAGCGAGGGAGACTTCATGGCAATGACCAACGGTCACGAACTCGATGCTACCGGAAACGATCAAGCCAGCGGCGATTGCCACAGCTACTATGGCGAGGGGGGCACCTACGGGCTCGTTATGCAGCTGGAAGCAATTCGAAATGATGTGATGAAGATCTCAAGGAAGATCGCGCTGCTGGAAACCCCTTTGGGTAATCTCACAGACCTCTTCAGCCACCACTTACAAACTCTAGCATCCATGGAGAAACCAGCGCCGATCCTAGAAGCTCTCCTAAGCGCGGATGAAGCATTCCAGCCCCTTGGAACCAGTGGCAACAGAGACAGGTCAATCTCCCGATGGCTGCCCCGTCTATTGCTGGCTCACATCTCCTGGCACCAAGCACACTGCGACATCAACCGCATCCTTTTGCCTGGGTACTCGGAAGCTGCTCCCGGTGCTGTGCTCGCTGGCCATGATAACCAGGCCCTTCTTATTGCTGAGGCTCAGTGCTTGCATCACGCAATGCGAATCATCTACATACTCACCACGCTCAACCAGCATAGCACACAACACCACCTCCTCGAATTCGACACCGCTATATGTGCTTATCATGCCACCCGTCTGATACTCTTCATCTCTCGATTCGGCAAAGGACCTGCTCGGCCGTCACCGGAATTCGCTGTCAGTCGTGCCGAGCTTTGCCTAGCTGCGCTCAAGAGATTTTTCCGATTCTCAGCGCTCGTTAGTCCCATCATTGGAGAATTAGAGGAGTCCATCACCATCTTCTCAGAACAGCAAAAGAAGAGGCAAAACTTTCCTAGCAGTCAGCCAGAGGCTGCCGGGTCTATTCACGCTACAGCAAACCAGGGATCGGCTGCTGCAGCAAATGCAATACATTCGGCGGGAACTCTGTCTCACAACACAACACCAGGTTCCTCGGGAATCACAATGAACGAGAGAAGCACAGCCAGTTCCTACTCAGCTACTGCACCAGCGATGAACAGCGAACCCACAGAGGGCCAGGCTCCGCAAAGTGAGGCCCATAAACTATTCTCGCTACAGAATCAAAGCAGATCGGACGGTCAGTTTTCCGAAGCCGTGCGTGCTCGGCAGCGCTTAGCTGTACACAGTCTGTTGCGCCGGGCTGAACTGTCAAACGTTGGAGGCGATGACGAAGAGTACCAGAGGTCTGATAATGACGAAGTACCTCCTGATTCTGATACAACACCTCGGCGTCCGTCTTTTACAGTAGGGGATAGTCAGAACGGTCCTTCCAGTCAGGGCAACCACGGTGCTACTGCGGAGGAGAGGCCTCGCGTTGTTGGGGCATCGGCTGCTATCGCTGATGCGACCGCCGATCTACAATTAACAAACTTTAACTCAAGAGCGCACTCCATGACCAACACTCATGCGACAAAGGAGAAGTCTCAACACTTCATGGCCAAATTTCAAGACCAGGAGCTGACGAGCACTCGCAGCCCTTCCGTGCCGGGACTCTTCGCGTGGTGGGCTCCCCAGGACTGGGCATGGCTCCTGGAGGATCAACTCAGGGAATTGGGTGAAAGCACTTGAGCGGTGAATCATGTTATTGACCCCCCATGTAGCGCCTGTCTTGTCGACAGAAGGGCAGGTCATCTCCTCATGTTGGGGTCGAATATAGCCAGAAATTCTGCGATCCTTTCGTTAACGAAAAGACATTGCTTTGGCTACAAGGCGAAACCCTATAACCTTCTGATGACGCCGTTGCTGCTGCCAACTTATCACGGAACACTCTTTGGTGGGACATGCGTGTCGTTCTCTCTTGTATTTGGCGTACTTCTTGGGATCTAGTCAGAAACATTACAGCCCACGTATTGGTGTCCCTGTGAACTACAAGCGAAATGATGGGTCATTATCTGGTATGATGCAATTTTGGCTTGATCTTACATTATGCTCACCTTGCAGCGGCCTATATTTCTCGTTCTGGTTTAAAGATCAAGAACAAGAATCCGCACTTCGCGCAGAACTAGTGGCTCCCTTGGAAGGGTTCAAGCAAAGCTCGGCGACGAAAACGAACCAGTCTCGTCGAAAGTGAGTGTGATTGTATCCGTCAAGGGCCGATGCTCTTTCAAATCAGCCTAGCCTTTTGCAGTAACTCCGGCCGAGATCCATTCACTAGAGCATCTGATCTGGGATTCGGTAGTCGGTCAATATCACCCTGACCAGGCTCCAAAGGGTCCGGAGAAGAGAGTAAGATGGATCCGTACTATCCGAGCGATGGGCCTCGGGGCTCTCCACGCTCGTAGTCACCGAGTCAAAATTCAACACATGACAATTCCATCCGGTTGTCGGCCTATATCTCCAGATTGTGAGTCTATCGAATCAGATACGTAGGTTTTACCCCGGATTCTTCTCCAGGCATTGGGGAAGAGGATCATGCATATGGCCAAAGACAAGATCATCGTAAAACCCTGGCGGGAAAGACCTGGTTCAGCTCGCTAGGTGGATTGGCTCGTCATATGTGCAGAAATGAGACAAGCAAGCTAAGGCCATATGCCCCAGCTTTATACCGATGTACTTTGAAAAAGGAATGCAGGCTTTCTTATCTCTGCTGTATCGCCTTGTGAAGAACTATAAGAAGAATGCCACCCCATGTATACATCCAATCGCTAACAGTACCTCCCTCAGGACCCTAGCCGTCGGCACCTCCACCCAAGTCACCACGAACAGCCTCTCGAGATGTTCCATTTCACCGTAGCACCCCTGGCTCTTGCTGGATCCTTGGTCTACACTGTGATCGCGGCACCAGCCCCGAACAGCGAAACGTGGAAGAATAAAGCTCTTTCCCCAGCTGAGCGCGCGGAGGCTCTGTTACCCACCCTCGAATGGACAGAGAAGATCGCTCAGTTGGGTGGTATAAGAAAGCTTCTGGATCCTAATTCAACCTTTCAACCGGACTTCCTATGATGCACTGTATCCTCTGCAACATGGCATACTAAGTAGGTTTTTCGCCAAATACAATTGCGTAAAGCCTTGTCTCGACGAATAAGTCCCAAGCTAACAAGCAAATCATCGGGCTACGGTTCACAATTGAATCCTGCTGAAAAGGTGTTACCATTTGCGAATAAAGTCCGACAGGAACAGATGCAGGATGGCAAAGTTCCGTACATTACAGTCACAGATTCAGTCAACTCCATATATGTGCCTGGAGGGACCCTGTTTCCAGCAACCCTGTCACTCTCCACGACATGGGACCTAGATCTGTATTGCCAAGTAACGGAAGCGATTCGAGACGAGAATATGGCTCTTGGGACGCACTGGGTGCTAAGTCCTGAGCTAGACGTAGCCAAGGATCCGAGATACGGCCGCGTGGGTGAGACGTAAGTGTATACAGTGTCCTCTCCTATGCTGCAATTCCTTTTGCAGTACATATTTCTTCCCCTTCACACTCTCAGCTTTGGCGGCTTCCTGTGCACATGGACATGTGGCTAACCGATTTTCTACTAGCTACGGTGAAGATGTCTACCTTGTCGGCGAATTCGCAGCGCAGTATGTCCGAACTATGGAAGAGAAAGATAAGAACGGATTCATCAAAGTCGCCACGACGGTCAAGCACTTTTTATACGGAGAAGGCGCTGGCGGTATCAACACTGCAAGCATGGCTGGCGGCACCAATCATTTATACAACGACCTCGCCCTTCCCTACATTCGTGTGCTCAAGGAAAACCCCACGTCTATCATGGTGTCGTATTCCAGCATCGACCGGGTCCCCGTGTCAATCAACAAACAGCTTCTGCAGGGTATGCTCAGATCCGAAATGGGTTTTGAGGGCCTGCTCATGTCGGACGCTACGGCCATTCCACATCTTCATACTCAAAGCCTCGTGGCCTCATCCATCAAGGATGCAGCTACCAAGGCCCTCCGTGCCGGATTGCAGCTCGAATTAGCTCCTCAGCAACCAGCCGCATTTCCGAGTCTTGTTAACAGCTCGGACGATCACGAGATCGTGAGACTGGTCGACGAAGTGGTGAAGCAGCATTTGGTCATCAAATTCGCAACTGGCATGTTCGATCTTCCCTTGCCCACGATGAGTGATCTCAAAAAGGTGCTCCGCTCATCTAAACATCTCGATGTCAACCGAAAGGCTTCATGCGAATCAATCGTCCTACTGCAGAACAAAAACAAGTTTCTTCCCAAGCCCAAAATCTCCAAGGTTGCACTCCTCGGTCCTATGGCCGACATTCTGAATCCTGGAAGTTACGCTCCCAGTACGAGCGAGAAACCCTTGCATGGGCGCACGCTGAAGGGAAGTCTCGAGGCAGCTCTCGGCGCTCAGAACGTCAAGTACGTCAAAGGTGTTGACATCACTTTCGTACATGAGAGTGACAGTGAGGGCATCCAAGCTGCTGTCGCTGCTGCAAAGGAGGCTGGCCTTACGATTGTGGCTGTCGGCTCTCTCTCCGTATACATGTTGGATCCAAATGCTGGTGAGCGAACAGATGGCGAATTCTTTACGCATGCCAGCTTGGGTTTCCCAGGTAGTCAGCAGCAACTCCTTGACGCTGTTCTCGACTCTGGCGTGCCCACGATTGTTGTTCTTAGTGGCGGTCAATCGTTTGTGCTCAACAACTCAACCATGCGGGCAGAAGCCATTCTCCATACGTTTCTCGCTGGCGAGCTCACCGCTGACAGCACGGTCGAGATCATCCAGGGCAAGGTTAACCCCAGCGGCAAGCTCACTGTGACTATGCCGCAAGCCGAGGGTGTGCTCCCAGTATACTACGACTTTCTGCCCTCTGACGCACAAGGCGGCGTAAGCTTCATTCAGACTCCTAGCGTTTGCGCCACATATGACTACAACTTCCCCTGTCTCAAGCGGGGCGATGCACCCATGCCTTTCGGCTACGGTCTCAGCTATACCACCTTCGACACCTCTGCTCCCAAGATTACTCAGAAGGATGGCACTGTCTCTATTTCGGTCACGGTAACGAACACAGGCTCCCTTGCGGGCAAGGAGGTCGTCCAGGTTTATCAGAGACCCACGAATTCCGAGATCGAGCTACCGAACAAACGTCTAATCCGCTTTGAGAAGGTTGAGCTGAAGCGAGGCCAGAGTAAGGTTGTCAACTTCAGTATATCCAAGAATGATCTTGGTTACTACAACAATGCCAAATACCAAGTCGAATCAGGAGAATACATCTTCTGGACGGGTTCAAGTTCCAAGATCACTGACTTGAAGAATGCCACAATTACACTTTAATATTTCCGTTCACCGCTGGTAGTATCGAATAGTAGTCTATAGCCTAGATAGTTTTCGCAATTGCAGGCAATCTTGAAAGTCATTCGGATTCTATAATGAAGTTGCGCTCTTAGCTTTTGCTGATGGATATTCTTTATATTTTGTGTGTTTTTAAGAACTTAATGAAGCCATGTAGGAACCTGTCTCATCCACAACACCGACCAGAATGACGAGTATCTGAACAGGCAGACTCCAGACCTGGACAGAAGGCACGCCATCTTGTCGTCGAAATGCAAATAGAGTTACCCGCGGAGATATTACTCAAAGGAACTATGATATAAGCCCAACCTTAACTTAAAGTGCCCCAAATCGCCCCTGCTCGTCGGAGCTCGTGGGGGGCGAGATCCGTCCCGAGATGCGAGGCGACGAAGCGCCGGAGATAGGCCAACCATCATAGTTTCGGTGAATTTTGAGTCCCAACAGTTATTAACTGATTCTGTTTTCAGGGAGTAGATAATGGCGTAATGTTGAGCAATTGGCTTGGCACTGAGATATCAAGGTCTTGAATGGTTCCTCGGGCAATGGTGCAATACCTCTCAGTTCTGTCGTGAACTGCAAATCTTTGCCAAGGACCACTGGAGTACAGCTTCGACCGAGAACCGAGGAATTGCAACAGATCCTAAAGGGCGTTATCGGCCAATTGACCTTTCGCTTGTGTTGCTTTTCCACTTGGAAGCTTGGGGTACTTACCATCGAGACACAAATGCCTCCGCAACCATCCCAGGGGAGTTTATCAAGCAATAGTCAGAAGCGAAACCAAATAATACCATCAGAAGTGACCCCTACATCTCGCTATTATGTTCATTCCTGACGCCATAGATACATCATTAACCCCACGAAGTTGAGTCTTTCGAAATCAGTAACATGGATTTCACCATCGCCTGTACCAACGTTGATTTATACAAAAGGCGTTGTAACATCCAAGATGATTGCAAAAGGACTGCTGAAGAGAGACACATAACGCAGTGTCATTCACGATGGCACATTCCGATGATGTCCGTCTGTCAGACCCCAAGAACGCTGTTGACCTCCATATTGACTCAGCCGATTCGGATTCCTCCAAGTCAATACCCTCAACCAAGGTAATCCCTCTCATCCCTACACTTCCCCTCGCTGCACCAGAGGAACCTCGTAGCTGGTGGCAGCGACGGCCTAAACAAGATGGAGAGGCTATTGCAACCCGTCGGTCCGTCTTTGACGACCCGGACATGGCGAGGCACTACCAGCCACGATCTGACTGGGAGAATCTGCATCGATTTGATCCTTCCGAGAGGTGGACTTTCAATGAGGAGCGCAAGGTCATTCGAAAGATTGACAAACGGATCATGATATTCGCTTGCGTCATGTTTATGGCTCTTGAGCTGGATCGATCAAATTTGTCTCAAGCTGTCTCGGATAACTTTCTGCCAGACCTGAAGATGGACACCAATGGTTAGTCTCTTCTATGCCAGATGACTTCATCGTTTGACTTTGCGTTGTTAGATTACAACCTTGGAAACACCGTCTTCAAGTTGTCTTTCTTGTGTGCCGAACTTCCCTCGCAGCTTGTCAGCAAATACCTTGGACCTGACCGTTGGATTCCGATGCAGTTGTGCCTCTGGAGTCTTATCTCTGCGGTATGTGATAAGAAGCCTTGATTCCTTGTTGGTATTGACGATATGGTCAGAGCCAGTTCTGGTTGGACGGAAGGGCTTCGTTTCTGGCGTGCCGTGCTCTACTAGCCATCTTCCAGGGCGGATTTATCCCGGATGTGAGTAGCCAATAATGCCGTCCTGTCCAAGTGTTAGTGGCCGCAACTAATCTCGTACTGGAATGTTTGTAGACGATCCTATACCTGAGTTATTTCTACACTGCGAGTGAACTCACTGTTCGTCTGGCCTTCTTTTGGACGGCGTACAACGTCGCCGATATCATCAGCGGGTTTCTCGGAGCAGGCTTCCTCCAACTGCGAGGTTGGCATGGGTATGAGGGCTGGAGATGGTTGTTTCTCTTTGAGGTTTGTCGTCCAAGCTCTTGGTATCATTGACTGTACTGACGACTGGTGCGAATAGGGCCTGCTGACGCTCGCGGTTGGCATCTCCGCATGGTTTCTCATGCCTGCTGGACCCACTCAAACCTCAGGCATTCTCCGTGGTAAGAACGGTTGGTTCACTGAGCGGTAAGTTAACCTAAGATGGATATGCCTTCAAGACTGACCAGGGTACAGAGAGGAGCGTATCATGGTGAACCGAGTGATCCGTGATGATCCCAGCAAGGGCGACATGCATAACCGCCAACCCATTACTCCGAAGTTGCTATGGGCATCGCTCAAGGACTACGACCTCTGGCCAATCTATGCCATAGGTTTGACCTTCTTGATCCCAGCCACGCCACCCGCTCAGTACTTTACCTTGACCCTCCGGGGCCTCGGCTTTAATGTTCTTGTCACCAATCTTTTGACCATTCCCTATACGATCCTCTCCATTGGTGGCTTGCTACTGATCTCGTACCTTGCTGAGAAGTGGAATGAGAGATCTCTGCTTGGCCTAGCTGTTCAGATCTGGAAACTTCCGTTCATGATCTATCTGTACGTCGTGGACATGAGCACGGTCAACAGATGGGCCTCATTCGCGGTGTTGACGCTGTTGCTTGGTTCTCCGACTGGTGAGCTTTCTCTCCCCTTGACTTACATATCACAGACTAACATTATGTTTTGAGCCCATCCAATCCAAGTCAGTTGGAACTCACGCAACTCCAATACCGTTCGTTTGAGGACAGTCTCGGCGGCTGTTTACAACATGTCCGTTCAATCCGCCGGTATTATCGCATCCAATGTGTACCGCAAAGAAGACGCGCCGAGATACCGTGAAGGAAACAAGAATCTTTTGGCGATCATTGCGCTCAACATTACATTGTATCTGTTGACCAGAACCTACTACATTTGGAGAAACAAGAGCCGAGATAGGATTTGGGACGCCATGGATGATGGGCAGAAGAAGCATTATCTTGACACCACAAAGGATGAAGGCAATAAGCGACTTGACTTTCGGTTTGCATATTAGTTGATCTAGGCTTCCTGCCGACTCGCAATAACAGAGGCTGTTTGTTTCAATGATGCAGATGTTTGGCGGCACGAGCGACTTTACTTCAGTTTTACTACTTCCATTACTGAAAGGGAAAGAACAAAAAACAGTCTCGACAGACATTCAATTGATGTATTTGGTCATACATGCTCAAGTTCATGACAGTCTAGAAAGTGAAGATGTCGGGTTTATGATCCGTCATTTCTTATCATTACTGATAAGAGCAGCCAGTCAGGTTCAAGACAATCAGTGCAGGTGACACAGATAAGCAATCAGTCGCCTGATCCTTCTTATTCCGTACTAGCGCGTCTCTAGCCTTATCTCCATTCGCCGCCTCTGAGCATCACCAACTTAACTTTCCCCCGCCCTCATTTGTTCTCTAGCAAATGACATAACCCCAAAGCAGCATGTTTTGCTTTGTGCCCCAAGATCAAAGCCCCTGTGATGCCACCGCAGCGTCGATCATGGGTTGGTTGTGCGAGGTGTAAGAGCTTTAAAAAGAAGTGCAGTGAAGAGAGACCCTCGTGTCAGAGATGTCAGACTGCTGGGGTCAAGTGCGAATACGGAGTCAAGCTCCGCTGGGGAGGGAGGCCGTTCAATCGGTCACCGTTTGGGGATTGTTTGTCACAGAATGAAGGCAACGTTCAAAGACTAGGCATGTCACTTATTCCTATCATTGCACAAGGTGTACACTAACAGTCTCTCAGATCTAAACAATAAAAACTTCATATATGTTTCCCCTTCTACCCCCAGACCAGGCCCATCAAAGGCTGTGTCGCCTCCTCCAGATCAGAGCATCGATGAGCCAGAATGGATAACAACTTCTCCAGCAGAGGAACCTGAGTCTTCTCAACTTGTTGTCAGCCAACGGCAAATGTCAATGCCCCCTCTAACCCCATCCGTTGAGTTCTTCGGTCACCTATCACCCTTGCATCGATCAGGCCTGCAGTACTTCACCGAGAGGACCGTCAAAGTTCTTGCGCCACATCCCCAGATCTTTGACGAGTTATGCGAACTCATCTTGCCAATGGCAGTCTTCAATGAGCCTTTACTGCAGGGCATCGTCGCGCTGGCGGCCACTCACCGACTTGCCACCTGCAAAACAAGCGAGGAGCAGTCCTCACAAGCGCTCATTGTTGCTGGCTTTCAAGCTCTAAGTTCCAGATCCCTTTGCCAGAAACTTTCAGAGTGTGATGAAGATCAACAACTCATTCCATTGCTGGCCACATCGAGAGCACTCTTTGTTTGCGAAGTCTTCGCGAGCGAGCCAAGTCCGGATCGATGGAGCGTTCACTTCCGCGGAGCGCGCGGGCTCATTTCTCGAATACAAGACAAAGGTCTTTCTCAGAACCCGACGGATGAATTGAGATTCTTACTACGATGGTTCGACATGACCGAATCGCTGGTCTGTCTTTCGATGAGTGATCTCGCCCCAGAACAGCCGGCTATCCCCTCACCAACAACCCTCGCATCAGACACAGATGACGAGCCTGTATACATCGATATGTATCTTTCGCGTACAAAGGACCTCCTTGGGGTATTCAAAGAGATTGCACGACTAATCCGAATCAAAAATGGTGGAACAACGTCAGAGACTTCGTTGCAAGGCGGGCAAGTTGAGGCTGAGGTCTGGTGGTTACTCAACTATCTACAGTCCATCATCGACCGAGATCAAGCGAACCCTCCGCCAGTCATGTCAATACGCGGTCGCGTTCTATCTGTTGCCGAAGTCCACGAATACCGCTTATCAAATCAGATATGGCAGCTCACCGGTCTGCTCCTCATTCATCGACGCTTACGCCATGAGAGAAGATCATCTCCTCTCATCCAAAACCTCGTCAATCAGATCCTCGAATGTGCAGAGCGTCTGACGCTACGAGACGGACTCACGCCGGTCACCCTGCTCACTCCGCCCTTGTTCTTTGCGGGTTGTGACGCGCTTGGTGATGATAGGCCAAGGATAAAGACTTCGTTACAGGGCGTCTCAACTGCTCTTGGACTTTTGAATACGCAGCGAGCATTGGAAATACTTGAACAGTATTGGAAAGCCGATCCGGGTGTCGATGACGATCTAGCCGATCGGTCGTGGCCTAGGATCTGTCAATTTTTACCGTACTAATGCCAATATCTTTCAAAGAGAACATTTTCGGAGACTCGACAACATTCACGAGCACCTGAAAAATGCCCAAGACAAAGCATCTCTATCTACTGAGCTGTGTGGCTTGCCAGCTGATTGTGGTAAGCCTCATTGCAAATTCTTCAAGCAAGGGCCAACTACCCAGGTAACTCGAGTTCCTTCATGCTCATCACTGAAGAAGCCCGTCGCGCCACCAGCCTCCCTGAGCGGAAATACCGACATACCATTTCAACTGTCTGGATCTTTATTCGTCTAGATGACTGAAAGACTGGCCCAAAGTGGAATCCATTCCCGTTGCTACCCATATTTGCCTTCAGGTTTAAGGCGATAAACCATACCAATCTCAAACTGCTGAAAAATGCCATGAGTACATGGCCATGCAATGGCCTCGTTCTTTACGCCGTCGTAGCCTATGCTTGGACCGTAGGCCTGATCTTCCAACCGATCAGGCTCCCTTCCATGCTCTCATGCACTTTACGGCATTTCCCATCCCCCATGGAACGTTTATTCAGCAGAGCCGATTTCTCGACTCTCACAGACTCGTTCTACTTGGCACCTTATGATACACCTCGAACAAATCGTGCCTGGCCCATCTATAGCATGTCGTATCCGCGGCTAAGTCACTGTGATATCGAGGAACGAGTCTCATTGGCAAAGGTGGTCGAGTTGGTCAGTTGGGTTTCTCGTGCGAGGATACACCATATTCTAGCCTCGAGGCCAAAGGCAGGCTGTATCTTAGGTTCAAAAGCTGAGTTCTTGGTGCGTTTTTGATGTTACTGGCAAACGGGTAGAACTTGCAGCAATACTCCACGTAACCACCTGGTTTGTTTTAAAATGGCAGCTTCTTCGAGCTTTGATTAAAGCTCCTGCATTTGAACAATATTGCACCACAACGGTCGTGATGTCAACTCAGCCAGTACCATGGCATTCAATCCTCCCAATCAATAGACAGCAATACTAGCCTTGTCTGAATATTCGTGGAGGATAGGACCTGAGAACCTGGAAATTCTATGTTCTTATTCTTTGGGGAGGAGTCTTGAGACTCATAATACAGAAACTTTAGGTCAAAATTTCAATCCCATGTAACTTTAAAACTCGAACTCCAAGATACAAAGAAAAGGGCTCCGCAGGGGAATTCCTCTTAACACCCATGCAACAACGCACAAAGACAAGACCAAAAATACCCAGTCTTAACCCCCATCAATTCCCTTTCCGCATGGCAAAGACGCTCAAAAAGATACTCCAGCCGAACCCAACACAAACTGCCACCAAAACCCGAGAGCGCACGGGAACCCATAGGAAATTGCAGATGGCAACTAATGGCCAGATATGCCAGCCAGCTTTGATGAGTGGCCAAAGTCGATTACGGATGACTTCCAGAACGAGGAAGGGGTGAGAAACACGTGCGATGTTTGTGCAGATAAGAAAGACGGACCCGCTGATGGCAAGACCAATTGTTTGATCAAGAATCAGCTTCGCCAAAACGTTGCGCCAAATGAGATCCGGGCTGATATTGAACCATCTCCTCGTCGTTCCCCTCGTATCATCGTCCTTCTTCTCCTCAACCTGCTTCACATCCGCTTGAACCTGCGGCAGGATCTCGTTCGCCCTGATTGCGTGGCCAGTGGGGAAGCAGTCCTCCAGGATGAATTGGATGATGTTGCCAACCTGAGAGCCTATGAATCCATAGATAGCAAACTCCAGTACCTGCTGGGCATCAAAAGTCGATACGCCTGGTGTCCTGTAGTGAATGATGAGCTGGGTGACCAGGTTTGCCGAGACCTTGATAGCTGTTGCCTGAAGGGCGAGGCGGAGATTGAGGGCGCGGACCATGGTGCGACGGCCCTGGGGACTAAGAGAGGGGGGTAATTAGGTAGTCATGAGAGAGAGGGACAAACGAGTGAATGAAAAAGTGAGGCGGGTACAGGGACAAGGCTGATGGTGGTGTTGATGTACGTGTATGTATGTATTGGATCTGATCTGGAGAAGCGGGAGAGATGACCAAAGATGATTAGTGACAGCCTGGCTTGTGCAAGGTCAAGGTCCCCCCTGAAATTTGACGAATGAGAACAGCTGTCCCTTTTGTGGGTCACGTAGCAATCAATTTCAGTGGGGGCTGAGACTCAAGGGCATTGGTATTATCTTCGTTACTTGGGGTTGCACAGCATATTTAACACAATCGCTCGATCAATTCGTGCTTCTGAAACATTTGTGCGCTTGGCATTGATGAAATCCATGACAAGTTCGTGATTCTGCGTCTATGGGGTTCAAAGCTGATGCTTGAGAGAGGAATGCCCCGCCAACTAAAGATGCGCCTGAAATATCAGATAACATGTGAATTTTTAAAGTGAAACCGAATGATACAATTGAGGTCGCCAATTAATTGACACTGGAGCGGGAGTCATATTGCAAAACGCTCAACGCTGAACTATAAATAGAAAATCTATAAATGACTCAGAATCTGGCACCTCAGCCTTCTGGCGATTGTTGTCGTCCCGGGTAGGTGAAGGACGCAAAAAAAGAAAAAAAAAAAAAAAAAAAAAAAAAAGGCCAGTACAAAGCAGTGGTTGGCAAAAAATGTGGATAACAGTGGAATCAAACCACTAATATTGGACGAACAGGGAATCGAACCCTGGACCACTCCCAAATAACGTTCGCAGAGAACATGCTAAGGGAGTATTATACCACTAAACCATTCGCCCGAATGGATGATGAATCGACTTCAACCAACGTCTAGATTCCACCACCGAGGCTGGGACTTTGCTGCAGCAGCTTTGATGGCCACTAGGTTCTCTCTGCCGGAATAAGCTCACAGCCACAAATCTCAACTGCAAATAACACTTCTAGCCCACGATGCTTGATAATATTTCATCAGGATAAGAATAAATCAGAGTTAACAAAATTACTTATACACTGTCGAGAACACATAGAAACTCATCAAAGTACTTGAGACAGTCTCAATGGTTCCACCAACAACTATGTGCTTTGTCTAATGCCATTGATCTACAGACGATTAGCTGTTGTGAAGTCTCCAATGGCACAAGCAGTAGTATCCTATTTCAATTCGTGTCCGAACCCCCGCTCTGTAGATAGAGGATATCTAAGGTGACATGGTGTGTGCATCTGAGGGAGATGTTGCTCTCTGGAAACTAAGTGATCGAGTGTTAGGCGGCAATCTTCAACAACAGCCTTCAGGCAAAAGACTACATAAGTAAAGAGGATCCAAGTCATGTAAAGCTATAGATTTTACCTTTAGTAGAACTCATGACATGCTTACAACATCCTGGGTTGACTATTCGTATTATGGTTTCCAGAAACTTGCTCGTGCACGTTCCTGAATGCTCTGCAGTTGCGTGGTGGACGTCACTGACTCCGGTGGCTGCAGCAAGGCCCACTTCTGTGGGTAAGTCTCTATTGTTGAAATATCTATCTACGTATTCCAAAACCCCCCTCCAATTTCTTCCTTCTTCACCTGCATCTCTCAGTGTCCATCTCACGATCTCACCATGGATCCTCCCGTCAGAGGCACACGAGTAGGCTCTCCCATCCCTGGACTTGATCCAATATCATTAACATGTTCTTTTTAGCTGGTTCCTGGAAAGATATCTTTCGTGGATCTCGCTCCCGAACTGCAGTCGATGATTATGGAATTCCTCATGCTCAGCATCTGTCCTCTCACCGTTCCCTGCGCTGCAAAGACAAAGTACTACCCTATCACTTCTGCCGGTGAGCAGAGCCTTCTCAATCTCAAGCTCTCATGCCGCATGATCTATAACGCCATCAAAGAGAAGCGATTCGTTGAAGCTTTCACGATCGTTCAGCCTCAGCCCCCTCGGACGGAGTGGCATCCCTCGCAAGGCGCTGTCATCTTTCCACCCTCTCGCAAGGCATTTTCCATTGACCCTAACCGAGATATGCTGCGAGTCTGGGACATGAAGCTGCCTCATTGCCATCGATTCTCTGGCAACATTCCCGTCCGGAGACTTCTCTCTGTCTGGCTTGACAAGCCCGTTCATCACCATTCTACAAGGTTTGATAGGGCAAACTATCCCGGAGACCCTTTGAAGCTATGGCGGAAGATGTGGCAGGGCCGAACCAACCCTGACGAACCTCGTACTCTTAGACCTACTCGAGTGCTGTGGAACCAGGACCCCTTTATCCCCGACCTCCAACTCGCCAAGCTAGTCCGGCTTGAGGAGCTCTACATTGCTGCGAAAAAAGTCCCAAATGACTAGTGGATTCCGGGCTTTTGCTTCGATGAGCGCTTCCGACAGACCGGCGACCCTCTTACAAACGGCATTGCTCCTGGACAGCATATCGGCGAGGTCTGGAACAACGGTGCCACCTCCCCTCCTCCTGGCCCAAATGAGTATCGCTGCCCGACCAGTGGTGCTATGGTGCCCTTTGAGCCTCCTGCTCGGCCCCTGGTCGGCCTATACGGTTACGACAAGATCGAGACGACCCGGGGAGGCTTTTGGGCCGGCTTTCTCTACTACCCGCTGAAAAGGGAAGTGTGGTTCTCACCTCTATCCGCCCTTGAGATCCGTGACGCAACCCATGTCCCGGTTGCAGACAAGCCGGAGCGTAAGCTCTTTGAAGGCACTCATTCAGACTTCGTTGCCCGTATCTGGGTCATTCGTCAAGACCGGGATCTGCCTCCCGCTCAGCCTCACCATCGATGGGTCAAGGTCAAGAGCGACCAGCCTGGAGATCCTCGCTATACTGGGGAAATCGAACTCATGTGGTCCATCGTAGTCCACAGAGTCCTCAAACAAACTCAAGGCGAGACCCCTTACGAGCTCCGAGTAGCTCAATTCTGAGTGGGGATAGAGAGGGGTTTGCTGGAATGAGCCGTTGTTGAGATGGCTCATAGGGACAATAAAATGGTTGCGGTTTGGGCTCTATTTTGGAATGGATATATAGAAGTTCTGGCATAGCGCCTTGCAAAGATAATTGGGTTTATATAATCCAGTGACTAGCACCTCGGTTCTTATGAACTGCAATAGACACATCCTGCCCTAAGAGTACCTTTCTACAAAATGAATATTTCAACCTGAGTGAACCATGTCAAAAATTAAAGTATGATAGAGTTACATGTCTTTTAACACTCTATTCACAAGACAAAAAACATACAACAGCAGGTATTCGCTAGTCGTCTCCGACCTAACTACTAATCTACCCCTTGCGGGCTTGACTAAGGGAGAGCAGACGGGATCCCGTACTTTACCGCAGGTATGGTCGTATGTGATTGAGGGCATCATGATTGGTGGCTAAGTTGGTGCCTGCGTGGTTAAGGTTGTTTGCCAAAGTCGGACCACAGAAAGGAGGACAAGGAGGTGGGGCTTCACTGGGCAATAAACAACCAAGCAACGTCAACACAAGGAAAAGTCTTTTCAAGATCGCCACGAAGAGAATTGAATGTATATTGATGAAAGTTTGGATCATTTTCAAAACAAGCAGGCAGACTGATAGTGACTCGAGATACTTGCATCTGCCTAGTCTGTTCAAAGAACTCAACAAACGGCGACGCTCGGTTGCCACAGCCTCTCATGATCTTTTCAAAGCCCTATTTAGCGGTTTCTCTACTTAATACCCCTCGAAGTTGTTATTTATTTAAGATGCACCAGCCTTCTTGCTAACTCAAGCGCTTCACAGGACCATCCACATAGCCATGAGACCTCCCAACAGCACACCGACCGAACCCGGCGTCTTCATGCTCGAATCATTGCCCGTCTGAGAGGAACTCGCCGCAGAGCTAGTTTCAGAAGCCGTTTGCTCAGCATTTCCCCTGGCGGTCGTCTTGGAAGCTGTGTCTTTGGCACTGTCACCAGTTGAAGTCGCAGACGACGCATCGTCTGTAGCTGATGCTTCCGCACCATTCAGGTACCTCGAGCTTGCACTCTTGACCCGCGAGTCATAGTCTGATGCGGAGACGGGGATCGTGGTGTAGCAGCTCATTGACTTGGGTTCCCAAGAACTGCCTGTGCAGATAGGCCATCCTTCGCAAGTGCTGAGGTCAAGCTCGCCGCCGACGCAGCAATACGCTTTGTTATCCGAGGGATTGTTGAGAACACCGGGACAGTTTTTGTTATTTTCACCGGTGATGATCGTTGTCTGTGCCAGGATGCCTTGGATCAAGCATGCGAGGCTAAGTGAGGAGAGAAGCATGGTGTATTTAATGAGAAGTTGACAAATGATTCTTCAATCGGACTCGGAGTGGAATGCTCAACGGTATTTGAGAACTTGGATATATGTACCCAATTTGTCATATTCAGAATACGGAAGCCATCGTCACTTATATACTTCGGGACACTGGATTGAGGCTTGTGGCTTGAGGCCATCTTGTCAGCAACGTCCCAATCAGAGGAACTCAGTGTCGCTGCCCCGCACGATCGTGGATTTGCCTGAACCAAGGAATTCATATTTACACTTTTCGACGAAGATTCTCGTTACTAAAATCTTATGATGCAACGCCTTTACTTTGTTCGAGCCAAAACTGCAGACGAATCGACCTTTCCGGACACCAAGCTGAGGCAAGCCCCGGCATCTGCCAGCCGATATCCCCCCAACGATGAATCTAGCCACATTAGGTATTTCAGAGAGAGACCCCTGCAATCCTTCAATGGAGCAAACCTTAACAGAGGCCAGCTCGGCATGCTCAGAAGGGACAGGTATCGTGACGTAAATGTCTCATACTCTTGGGGGCTAGCTGGTTGTCAAAAGGCCCTGAAGAGCAATAGAGGGTCCTGATTACCCCGACGTTATGGCTATTGATCGGCACTCGAACAAGATCTTTACTGGGATGTCGGCACTCTCGGATACCCTACAATGATTCAGCTGAGAAGCAGAGTGCTAGAGTGCCAATTGAGATTTGTCAATGGCTGCCTGCCCCTACAGTTCCAGAACCTCCACATCGCCAAGCGAATCCCTCGACAGCTCCACGCGTCCAGAAGCCACGTCCCCCCCAAACTAACTGCATCCGTAGCATGGTGTCCTAGCGTCTGATCGCTTTCCCTACGGGGTATTTCAACACCTTGCCCCCGTCCAACCTTTACCCTTCCTGCAGCCAACCAAGCTTTGTCTTTCACAGCCCTACGAACCCGACTCTGTGGTTTCGGTTCCGATCTAACTTGTTTTCTATTCTTGTTTATTAATATTTTTACACTCTGTTTCATTTGTGACACGTCTCCACATGACTCGACACGGAAGACGTATTAAACGTTGCGGTACTTGTGTCGAGCGCAAGGTTAAATGCGGTATGTCGGTGTCGAGAGTTGAGTGGTTCAATGGAACTGACTATTGATAGACGAGCAGCAACCCTACTGCCAGCGATGTAAAAATGCAGGTCTTGCCTGCTCGGGGTATCATAGTCAACTAAAGTTTGTCGACGAGGGGACTCGGTTCGCTTCGACTACTGCTTGCCCTTCTCAGCCTGTTTCGAAATCTGCGACATCACAATGCAGTCGTCTCGCCAATGGCAGAGCTTTAACAAAATGCTCAAGGAATCCCAAGCCTCAAATAGTCAGCCTTGTACCGCAGAAGAATACTCTGTTCTTCCCCTACACATTATCGAAGCTGTCACCAGAAGACTCACAATGCCGGTCAGGACTGGGACCAGGAATACTTTCAGAACTACTAACGGGCCAACACTCGGAGCTACATCAATCATGCGTACAAGCATTGGCAGCGATGTACTTTGGAAGAACGAACCGGGATAGAAACGCCTGTGAACAAGGGCTACGGCTGTACTCTCATGCACTGACTAAACTCCGGACGGACATCAGCAACTCAAATACCGAAATGGGCACCCTAATGAGCGTCATGTGTCTTTGCGTATACGAAAACGTGGTGTTTTCTCAACCGACTGCTTGGCTCCTTCATTATGATGGTCTCGGGAGACTGGTAAGTCTTTTCACGGCAGGACTTTGACCTTTTGCTCACCCGGCCTCCTAGATGCAAGCACGAGGCCCAAAACCGTGGAGAACACCAGCTGAAAGGCAAGTACTGCAAGCAGCACGGTACTACATTGTAAGTTCTTTTCTCCTCGCGGAGCCTTGGAGTAGTCACTGACCGGATGCAGACTCTCTCCGCTGGTCATCAACGCCGCCATTGTTTCCTCGACCAGCCGCAATGGGAGAGCACAAGATGCCTCCCCGAAGGTGAAACCCCAGATAAGATCGACATCCTGTACGACATCTTCGCCCAGCCGCCTGGGATCATCGCGGACTACGACGATATACGGAAAGCAAGTGTACCGGACCCTGTTGCAGTTGAAGTTTTGCGAAACAGGACACAATCGCTTATCGAAAAGTTGCATGAATGGTACCGCGACTTGCCGTGGGTATGTACTACCGATCCAGTCATGAGAGAGTCCAGCGGTATCCCTCTTCCGGATGACCCTATGGAATGTGTAGCTCTCGCAATCAGCTACGCCATGCTTTTATGTCTTGTCCAGCCTTGCGAATACCTGGGTATCTCACTATTTCCGGAGAACAGTATGGAGGAGACAAACAATATTGATCAGGACTCAAAAAACAAGTTCTTGGCTCTGGAGATCTGTCGCTTGGCAAACTGGGCACTTCGTGGTCAAGCTTCGGCCAGCTACGCCTTGCTGTTGGTTTATCCACTTCAGATAGCATGGTTCTGCGTGCAAAATAGTGAGGAGGATCTCCGCAATGTTAGAGTCATAATGAACTCGGTTGTTGCGGACTCGTATGGTTTTGAGTTGGGGAGGATGAGGCACTGGGATGAGAATAGTCTGGATCAAGGCCGGTATGGCTTTTTGTATTAATGATAATTTTATCGATGGCGACATGAGAAAAATGCTACATGAATAAGTACGACGACGATACAAGCGAACGCTGTTGCGCATTGTATTGCACCGCTAAGCTGACATGGTGCTTGGTAATTATCCGCTGGCCTGGCTCGGGGGTTACGTCGATTGCACAACTGGCGCGATATCTAAGCGCCTTTGCCATATAGACGTCAATGGATTGGCTACAGGATAGAAAAGAGTTCAAAGCATGCGGCTCTGCCAATTGCCCCCAAACAACATCGACGTATGTGGCTGTATCGCCAAACCTGGCATGACCCCTGTAATGTCGTCAATCTGCTTCCCCCCTTTGCGTGGCGATGCACAAACCAGCAAATGCTCAGCCCTAGGCTACACCACATCACAGCAAAGGATCAACAAAGCAGGCCGTCCTGTTCGGCAATATCGCAGGCTTAGCACACCAGCCAAGGCAACTCCGTCGGACACGGAGGTCCGCTACTGATTAACCAGCGTGTTTGACTGGTCTCACTCACCTCAAGATCCACTGATCCTACAAGGCTGATATGCAGCCTCGCTTACGCCCAGCTATCTTATACACGTTTGGAAATCGCGCTTCTGGCCCGAAACAGTCCAATGGAGCGCCCATGTCGAAGTCAGCACGCGTTTCCCCACCCAATTTATTTCACGAACGACCCCTCTCTTTTCTGTTGATGTGGCGTTGTTATAATAACCATATTCCCTTATTCTGAGATACAGGCTCGCGTGTAGACGCTGAGGTACGAAAATGTCAGAAAAGAGACCCATCAAACGACTCGTGGTGTTGGTAGACGGAGTTGAGGCTCGGGAAACCAAGAGTGAGCATTTGTCTTGGCGCCGTCAAGGATCATTGCTGATTGACAACAGAGGAGACCAACCCTTCAACGATTCAGCGGATCAGTCAACTCGTACACGATGGGCTAGTTGAGTCGAATGGACTTTCTGTTGCGCAGATTCCCAAGTATTATGTTGCACCCAGCAATGTTGTCAAGTTAAGCGACATGTTCCGATCGCGGAGCGTGACAAGTGATGACTCGACAAGCCTTATCAAGAACATCGTCAGGGACATCTGCATCACACTTGAGCGGCCAGAAGATGAGCTCTGGCTCTACGGTTCTGGACACGGAGCCTTCATCGCTCGCGCAGTTGCTGGCATCGTGCATCGAATGGGCCTGCCACCAACACCAAGTTTCGATGATCTATTTGATACAACTCTAGGCCTGATCAAGGCTCAGCTTGAGGATGACTTCAAGCGAGGCCCCGTGCTGCTGCAGAAGATCAAAAGTGAAGCACAAGATCCTCCTCGGATACCGTTCGTTGGTCTCTTCGACACCATCATTCATAACTCAAAGACATCATACGATATCTCCTTCAACTCCTCTATCGAAACTCTTCGCCATGCGCTGGCCATCAATGAGAACAAGTCCAACAAGACACCGGAGGTGGTCAAAATTCCTGACGATGCGGACATGACACACAGATCACTTACCCAAGCATGGTTCCTCGGTACACACGAAGATATGGTCGGCGGTACAGCACACGACGGCCTTTCACTCTACCCGCTGCAGTGGATGGCTCTGGAGAGTATCTACTCTGGCCTCCGTGTCAACAACATGGGCGACTCCAAAGCCAGCGACAACCCCATGGCTTTGATCTTCCCGCAGTACGCCGGCAACCTTCCACCCTTGGATGGATTAGAAGAGATCGAATGGCGCCTCCAGTATACCAATGGCCTTAGAACAAGCATGTTTGATCTTCAGAGTACACATGCAAAGAAATCAGCAGGCGGCGTGGAAACTCACTCTGTCAAACTTGATACAGATTGCTACAAACATGCAGCAAACCGGAAAGTCTTTGCGGCAGATGGGAGCTTGAAAGGATGGTGTGACGTTGGTAGGTACTCCGAGTTCGCCAATCTGCACTCAACTAAGAAACATAGGACCGTATGGAAACATGATTCATCCCTCACTTTTCTGTATTCTCGATAGATACCCCCGATATAACGACTTGAAGAATTTCCAGCCCCTCAAGAAGCCAATCTCAGACTTTCAGGACTCGTACCTAGTCGCTGCAGAAGATGGACTGGCTCCATGGCTTCAAGGGATGCAACTGGAAGCAAGCGGCGTCAAAGCCTTTCGAATTCTAGTGTGCGGCAAGACTGGTGTCGGCAAATCGACACTGATCAATAAAGTCTTTGGTGTTGAGATGACCGATGAGTCTCTGTCATATGATCAGGGAGTTCATGACATCAACGTCGCTTTTGAATCCCCCAAGCATCCGGGACTCTTGATTCATGACTCAAGGGGTTGGCAAGCTGGTAGTGATACCGAGCTTGAGTTGATCGCAAAGTTCCTTCGACACAGAGCGTTCCAAGAGGACCCCGCCGAGGCTCTTCATGTTATCTGGTAAGTTGCTCTTCCTTGTCGCGGTACAATAAGCTAACGTAATTTTAGGTTCTGCGTTGACGCCGATGTTGCACGTATCGAGGAAGCCGACAAGCGAACCTTTGCCACCATCGCCCAATACTCCCACCAAGTTCCCGTGTTCGTCGTTGGTACAAAGAAGGATAAACTCACTGGCTATCGAAAAATGCAATACCTGGAAGAACTCATGGAGAAGACAGACGACTACAGAGAAGCCAAGCGACTTGCCGAAGAGAAAGCCAATGCTGTTGCCGAGGAACAGTTCGCTGAGCTGAGGAATCAGCTCTCACAGATCGAGCACTACAAAGCTGACGGCTTCTGCTGTCTTTCAAAGAGTAAGTAGGATTCATTGGTGAGAGTTTTTGAGCGGGCGCTAACTGTGATAGATGATGACGCCGGTGTCAAAGACCTACTCTCACAAACCCTCGACCTGATCGTCGACGAACGCGTACGTCTCTTCTGTGTTGCCGCTCAAGTCGTTGATGTTGAACAGAAAATCAACTCGGCAATAACAGAGTGTATGAGACTAGGAACCCATGCAATCCGCACTGCCGCCGTTCCCCTTCCCTGCACAGGCTTGGTCGGAACACCAACCGTCTCACGCCTCATCTGCGAGCATGTACTCCAATGCTTCGGCTTTCCCAAAGCTGCGCCAGCAGAGATCGAGCAGATAATGTCGGATATCGTCATGAGCAACTTCAAGCAGTACCTCCGAGTTTCCCTATCCCAGTTTGCGGCCGTTAGTGCTATTTCGATTGGTGCTGCGGCACCAACTATGGGAATTGGTATCATTGTTGGTGCAGCGGGCTGTCTTTTGGGACTTCCTCCTACCGCTAGGATGTTGCTCAAGTGCTCTTGCGATATGATCCTTATCCTCGAGCGTTCGTTTCGATATGATGGAAAATATGTTTCTATCAAGCAGATCGAAGACGCAGCCAAGTACTACTCGAGAACGACAATTACGACGTTCAATGGAAAGGAGAAGCGGTTACAGCAACAAGTCCATGATGAACTTGACCACCTCATCCCCTTGAAGAAGGTCAACATTGGCTTCAAGTTCAACAAGCTGAGATCGTCTGTCGAGGAAATTATCTACAGCAATCGTTTCGGCAACCCTCCCGACTACACTTCCCTCCGAAGCCCCTCCAGTGTTGGTCTCGACCTGCAACCAGGAGGACCCGTCGAGATGGATGCTGTGCCTACTATCTCAGAGCTGCCTGGCGACGAAGTCGACTACTGGCAGTTATCGAAGTCGGACGAGAAATTTGATCAGTTACCACTTCTGGAACTCGACTCGACTGAGGTCGGCGCGAAAGAAGGACATAATTCGATGGCTTCAAATACTTCAGGAACAACCGCACAAAATGGTCCTTCACTTGCAACCAAACTTGTTGAGCTTCACGTCCAGCCGCCTGAACTCGAGGGCAATGCGCCGGGTGACATCACTGACGTGAGGCAAGACTCGTTGGAAGTTCCACCACCAGCAATGAGAAGCAAATCCGACTCGTCTGGGTCTAAATGGTCGAACAAGCTGTCATCGTGGAAGTTGAGTCGGAAGTCGAAGACGTTGAAGCAGTGAGTAAGTGGAGGCTTTGGTTTCTGTAGTTCGATTTGGGCTAGTGTTGGAGATACCATAATGTTGGATGATCGTAGAACTGTCCTTTCAGATGGGGGCTCATGTATGCTTGGATTTTATGTAATGTATCAAGAAAGTTATTAGACATCAAAGCAAGTTACCATGGTATCAAGATAGACCGTTGCGTCACGTCAAGTTTCAACCATCCCTCTATGACTCTATATTACATTTGGAATTTGCTTTTACCTCCAGGCTTACGCGGCGCAGACTGATACCTCGCGTCGAGTCATCCCATATACTCCTCGCAATGGGCATCCTGACCTGATTCAGCCGGTTTCTTCCTATATTGCGAAAGCTGCCATTGTTTCTCCAGGGAAGCACCAGTCACAGTCGTTCCACCTGGAACAGAAATACACAACCTGGCATCAAGCAAGTTGCAAACATGCTTGAAAGAGTCTGTAGCGTAAGATCCCGTCCATGAACGATAAGTCGAGCATAGCACAACTTGTACTGGATCCGCACCAGAGACGATATCGGGCATCAGTCCCTGACTTCGTTCCCAGTCTTGCAGATGAAACGTGGTCGTATACTGCAATCCCTTATTAGCTTATGTTATTCGGCACATGTTTGGAGAGCTTCTCACCTCGTTCAGATTCAACTTTACCTCTTTGCCGAGGATCTTGCGGGTGGCTTTGTGAGCATCGTCGTAAAATTGGCCATTAGCCTTCTTACTGTCACTAAGAGGCACAGCCGAAGGAATATCCCAGAAGAAACTGATGCCGGTCTGGCGCAGCCATGGGACATCTTTCATTCGATCTTGATGGATCAGGATGCAAACAACAATGCTAGACAGCGGTGAGCCGTTGGATCTTTCGCTAAACTCCCGCGAGAACGAATGTGTCCGGAGTACTTCCAAGATGCTTCCAAGAGACTTTATCAGCTGGGAATTGATGACCTCACGCTTGAAAGTTGACTCATTGTGCAAATTCAAGCCGATAACAAGCTCAGTGCGGCCCCTTTGGCGGAGAGAAAAGTCCAGCTTCTTAAGATCTGTAGGTTGACCTGCAAGGGCGGTATGCCTGATATATGACGTCTCATATTGATCAGATGGTAGCTTTTGATAGATGTCAGGTGTAACGGGAACATCTGCTACCCAACACGTCGCCTTCCCTTGTGCGGGATATAAGTAGGCGTTGAGTAATTGCCGAGGTCTTTGCGGGTGAGGATTGGAGTAGTTGCTTAGCTTGACGCGGTTTTGTTGAGAATCGCTCACGATTGTTGTAGCCTCCGACTGCATGCTAACAGATGAGCGTTTATCAGAAAAGGGCATGCTGGACATGGTACTTTTTGTACTGGCTGATACAGACTTTCTCGCACCGAAAGACTGAGTTCTCTGTTCTGATTTAAACTCCGCATTGACGGAATGATGCGTCGGCAGAGTTGGCTCAGCGGGGGGTGGTCGTTCCCAGGATGTTGTTTGTGTATTGTGGTCGGCATAGTAGGGTACCCCATCTGGCGTGCGCATCTCCTGCCACCCAGGCGGCAGAGGAGTAAGCACGGGAGCAACAGGTTTAGTCCATGACGTGGTTTGATCCATATGGTTGACATAATAAATCTGTCCATCAGGAGTGAGCCGTGACTCCCACCCTTTTGGAAGAGGAGTGAACGGATCCGACGTCGCGTTGTGTGGTATAGAAACGTGTGGACTAATTGGTGTCATTGGTGTAGAGTCGGTTGCCCATGGCAGCGTGGGTTGGACTTCGGGTTCTTGATGAGACTGGGTCTGGCCCGTTTTCTCTGGCATCGAAAACGGGGACATGGTTGACTGTGATTGTGGTGATGCAAATGGAGAACTGAATACTCTTTCGGTTTGAGGAGAGCTAGGAGTAGGAGATGATGGTGCCAATGAAGTCGTAACTTGTTCCTTCGCTTTAGTAAACGGCACCGAAACCGACACCATATGAAGCGTATCAAGTCGTGCAGCCAAAAGCGCAGTCGGGTCGGGATTCCGCACGATAACATCGGGGATACCTTTTATATTGTACTCATTCCCAGATTGCGCCATACAAAACTTCTTCGTTGAAGACTTGAGCTTGAGCTTAGACCAGTCAAGCTCTGAATCCAAAAGCACCTTGAAAGTGATTCCATTCAATCCCTCGAGCCAAGATGCCAAGGCTCCAATATGCTCATCCTGCAGCAAAACTGCCTCCCCAGGTCGGAGGTCAGCACGCTCGCCGACAGTCCACGCGTACAGGAACCGCCCAGGGTCCAGCTGCCAAGTCATGATGGGTGCAGTGTCGTGACCAACGTTGGCATACATGGCTGAACCGCCATATGTAGCGAAGGGCATGCTCCATGTATTGATGCGAATATTGTCGTTTGGCGGTAGTGGCTGAGGATATCCGACTTTTTCAATCTGCTTGAAAATATCGGCAACGACCCCAGCCTCAGCTTTCAAAGCTTTCTTGTCATACTTCTCATAGTACGGTTCGCTGTGTCCAATGCGCGAAGGGGATTTCTTGAGCAGTTGAAAAGGGTGCGGGACGCTCTTCAGATAGGCTATGGCCTGGTCGATATCCAGGTTCCAAGTGTTCGGGTTCTCAGGGTTGCTCCAGTTTGTGTAGTTCATAACGCCGCAGCCGTATCCGTGGTAGATGGGCATGGGGTGACAAGCTGCGCAGAACATGAAGCCGCAGACGATGAGATACTGAATAATAGGATCAAGGCGCTCCAACTCATACGTGAGATCATCCTCTGAAATGTCCATCGCAACCTTGACAGCTGCGAGGGCCTGCGGCAAAGCATCGTAGTTGACAACGTCAAGTGCCATCAAGCGCTGGCCCAAAGAGGCAAAGACCAAGTAGATCTCATCAAGTCCAGCACCTCTTCCAGTCGAGGTTGAGCCTTGTCCTTCTTCGCGTTTATTCCTCTGGCGTAGTTCCCACCATTGCGCTATACTTGCGCCGGCCTTTACGGCTGAGATGCCGATCTGTATTGAAGCAGTAATAGGGTCCGACATGGCGCATTAAAATAAAAGGTGATTTCACTGCTGTATTGCAAATCCTTCGGGGTTGCGTTTCTTTATAGCATGTTAGCAACTTTTCAACTAGCGATTGATAATGTTCTCGACTTCATCAGATGATTCCGTTTAGCTGCTGGTCTAGTCGGCTCGATTGCAACCCTCCAATTCGACATGGCGTTCGATAGCGCCAGCGCTAGATCTGCCTGGAACAGCCGCCCATGGATTTGGAGTCCTTTAACTGAGGCTGATAAAACCTCTAGCCTATCAGACATTCGGCACCACATGAACCCTGTATTCAGCTTCAAAACCAGCACTGAGTAAATATGCCTTGTGTGCCGGCTGAGCCGGAAGTGGTGAGTGTGACGAGAAGATTAGTGGTAGTTGTAGAGATCAAAATGCCCATGCATGATAATTTGAGTTTCATTGGTAAAACGTAGCCTCTAGCTTTCGTATCACATTTAAACAAGAACCGGCTTATTTATGCTTCATTGAATAAGGTTTAAGTCTAGAGGCTTATGTCCGAGAGAAATACAATACATACACTGAATGAATGTGACCATCTTACTACTTGAAAGGTGGCTATCGCGTCACACCTCTTCAATGCCTAGTGAACAAAGGTAGCGGATTTTCTGAAAGGTGATAACAGTTGTTGCCTCTCAGGCTCTCACCGAGGGCTCGTCTGAGGAGCTCGACTGAATCGTAACAAGTGTCTGCGATGAGAGAGCCGGCTGAAGCCTGGCTCGGTATCGAACTCAATACCCCAGTCGGCATAGGGGATGAGCAAGGCTTTGCCAGAGGTCGTAGAAACAGGATATGGAAAGGTAACCTGAGGCTCCCAGCCATTCCGCTTGAAAAGGCAATTGTTAAGCTTGCAAGCTGTTTGTGCAAAACCGCGACCGTTGAAACTACGGCCACCGAATGTCTCTCGGCGAGATCGAAGGGCTTGCGCACGCGGGGTCTGGCTTCTTGTTGGAGTTCGGCCACAATTCGTCGTCCGAGTTCTGTTCTTCATCTGGTATCTGACCTTGAGCTTATCTAACAAATCATCCACGGAATTGACTCTCATATCCAGCAGTTCAGCAGTGAGACCCTCTTGGCCAGAGGAACCATTGAAGTCGAGCTCGCCAGGTTGTAATAGTCTGTCGGCGTCAGACTGAGCTGGCGCAGTAATATGAAAGCTTCCATCGTCGGGCGTGAGCTTTCTCATGAAGAAGTCCAAGATATCCCTGGCAGTGGGGGAGAGATCATCGACCCAGGTCGGAAGTGGGCTTGGGCCCTTTGTCGTGTTTGGCGTGGTTGATGTCGGTTTGCAGTGGCGGATACAGTAAGGATACAGCTTGTAATAGATGAAGATTCTGTTGGAGTTTTGGGCGAGGAAAGGTTCGACGCCGCGGTAGGGTCAGGGGTGGCATTGGCAGCAGTCGACTTGACTCGCATTCTCGAGCTGTAGTAGAACTCGACTCGGATGCTGTAGAAGATCGAACTTGGAACTATAGAGGCTGTTGAATCTGATGTCAGAAATGATTCTAGAATAAGATGTGACTCCGATATCGATACCGAGGGTGGCATCCAAGACTCCGAGCTGGCTGCCTGAGTGCCGAACGGCGTAGCCAATTCTTGGTTCACCATAGACGACCTGGAAGCGCTGAGCGAGAATTCTTCAATACTTGTCTTGGTCTCAGTATACAGGATGCTCTGGGCTCGATCGAGGCACCTGAATTCGGAGTATTGGCTTGTCTAGATAATGCAACGTCGGAAGTAGATTGACTCTTGGTTGTACAAGGCTTCGCTTGAGTTGATCCGCAAAAGGCAATGCTGCTTATCGTTTGCTGCGCCATAATGGCAGCCTTCCAGTCTATCTTGGCCTTGCCAAGGTCACAGAGGCCAATCGCGCCCGACACGACCATCTGATCGACCAAGATCTGGGCCTGACTCTCTGCAGCATTGAACTCTACCCTGAAGTCGTGAACTGGGGGATGCGGACGTATAGTGTTGTAGTCCGCTACACCTCGAAAAGAAAAAGAATTGAGAAACGACTGATGGCTCCAGCAAAGTTACAGAAACGCTTGGTGTGCATTACGATTGCTGCCTGATTCCTTAGAAGGGGTAGCAAACAAGCCCTCTCAGGCTTCCAATGTTGCACAAAGCTTCCCCTCATTCCGTTCACGTGTAAATCTTCCAATACAAGCGGCCCAGAAAGAACGAGATCCACCACGTCAAGGTATCTGCAACCAACGAACAGATCTAAACTCCTACCAACTTTGCGCATTTGCGCCGAACTTATCCTCAACAAGCAACCACTGGTCACAAAAAGGGGACATGGATAGCAACCCCTTGTCTCCTTTCTGAGCGCATTTGCGCAATCACAAGGCACGGGGTATCCGCAGGGGCCTTTTGAAGTAGCTCGAAGCGCCCAAGGCAGAAGCCGGACTCTATGTCAGTCACTTCAGGGGCCATGGACCCCACCACAAGTGCTGAATGTCACACTCAATCCCTTGTCTGCGTGGAGCAACAAAGCGTGTGGAGATCTTCCAGAACATTGAGCTAACCTCTCGCGATTTCAAGACCTAGACATCACGATCCTACCAAGCTTGCGAAACGGGCTCGTGCTTAGCCGTTTACGTGAGCTTGAACTGCTCTTGCGACAATGATCCCTGAACCGAGGGCTGTTTGGCCTCCGACTCTGGCCCCGGGCAACGAAGGCGAGGAACCAACTGAAATCTTCTACCCAATAATGCACCAAGCGCCCCAAAACTACCAATAATCGAAGCATTTCTAGGACTGAGTTGTCCTATAACCTTGTTTTGTTTGAGGTCCGAGTCACTCACGGCGTGGATAGCTGGTTTGATCTATCGTTGCTCTTTTCAACTAACGGCCTTCCTCTAAACATTCTCTTAATCTGGTGTTGGCCGAAGTCTGTGTTCCGGGAGCTGATTGCAGCCTCTCGTTACCCCAGAGGCCTCTGCAAGTAGCTGTGCTATGAGAATGAGGCTTGAGTATCTCGGGACATGGCGACTGCACTACTCACTTCCCTGTTCAAAAGACAACAACGTGCAGGTATCATCAAAGGACATGGTAGTTGGGCTATAGGAGGGCACTTCACTTGGAAGACACTATTGGCGGAGCGGCAAGAGGCTACTTCCAATCCTATCGAAAAGAGTTGACAGGGTCTCAGTACATTCTCAGGATCAATACTGCTGATCTCGAAGAGTACACGCGTATGGATCAAGGACTTTGACAATACAGCCCCTTTCCCATCACTGCATTCCAAGACTTGGTGATTTTGCTCGACTTGCACCGCTCAACGAACTTTCCTGACTAAACATACTCTCTTAAGCTCTTTTATCGAAGGATTTGGCTCCTAAATCCTGGTTAGCAACCCGCCTCATGCTTTCCCTTGCCTCCTGATGACCCTGAGATCGCTACGCTTACAGTGAATTTGCAGATTCTAGCCACGATCAGCAACTGTTACCCGCAGCGTCGTAAAAGAAGCTACAAATCGGGACGCTTACGGGTTCATTATCGGGAAGCTAATGACCCCGAGATGCCTGAAATGTGTGAAACGTCAAAAAGAAGACTACTGTTACCTGTCAGGATTTAGTTGGGTACGAGTTATACGGGCCCACTTCAACCGTCGCGAAAAAAAGAGTGGAGCTCGTAAAACGTCCCAAACAGGAAATCGTCTCTTACGAGGGAGCGAGAATGCGCAGAACTTGATGAGACAGGGGTTCTTCAGCATGAGATGGGTTGGCTACATAAGATATTACGCGCTGACCGAATATGACTCGAGACCTTTTTCGTTGGTGCATGTCCCATCTCATTCTTATCTTTAACTTTATCTCGTCCCGTTCTGTTGCAATTGCACCCTTTTTTTCTCAGTCTATCCTTCATCTACTCTTTTCTCGCAAGCGAGCGCATGCTGTTGTTGACTGCTTGTCATAGACACCCCAATCCCTACAGCTCCAGTGGTGGAAATCTGCATTAAAACGGTAACGAATTCAATTTATTACTTCAATACAGTACTTGACTGTTGTACTAATACATTTCTGTCCACAGACCACTACGTTACCCCCCTTCCTCCAATATGGCCGTCGACGCAAACCCCCCTAACAACCTCGAGCACGATGACGAGAAGTCCCCCACCACGAACCAAGATACCCAAAGGCCCCAACGAACACCAAAAGTCGCCGACTATATACGAGTCTTTAGTTACGCTACAAAATGGGACTTCTTCATCTACGCCCTCGCCTCCTTCGCATCCATTGGCGCTGGAATCACCATGCCGCTCATGAACATCATCTTTGGCCAGCTCGTCAATCAGTTCACAGACTACTTCAGGGACACGTCTAGTTTCCCGACTGATAAGTTTCAATCTATCTTGAACCGACAAGCGCTTTACATCATGGCCTTGTTCTTGGGTCGTTGGGGCCTCAACACTATCAACAAATACTGCTTCCGAATGATTGGTATCCGACTATCGTCCGCTATTCGTCTTCATTACCTCCAGTCTCTCTTTTCGCAGTCCATTCACGTCATCGACTCCATGCCTGCCGGTGCACCTGCTACTGCCATCACTGCGACGTCTAATACGCTTCAAGTTGGCATCTCAGAGCGACTGGGCACGTTCCTGGAGTTCAACGGCACCATCTGGGCGGCTATCATTGTCGCCTTCGTGTGGAGTTGGGACATTACCTTGGTCACTGCATCTCTGATCCTTTACATGATGGCCATTCTGTCCATCTCTATGCCAATTCTCGTCAAGGGTCAGACCGCGACTGGGCAGGCAGACGCTCAAGGGACCGCTATTGCTAGCGAAGCTCTCCAGGGGATCCGGCTAGTCACTGCTTGTGGTGCTCAGTCCCGCGTGATGGCTAGATACAGAGTCTGGGTCGAAAAGGCTATCGAAGAAGGTCAAAAGATGGCACCCTTCATGGGTCTTCATCTCGGAATGATTGTACATCCCCATATACCCGTTCGATACCCGATACTGACAGTTCTTTAGTTCTTTGGAGTCTTTGGAACTTTCGGTCTTGCTTTCTGGTATGGAACGCGTCGATACATCTCTGGCGCCATTGACAATCCCGGAGTTATCGTCATCGTCCTCATGTCCGTCATGTTGATCCTCACCTCTCTCGAACGTATCGCCACTCCTCTCATGGCTGTTAGCAAAGCCATGGTTGCTGCATGCGAGTTCTTCACTGTCATCGATGCTCCCATCCCCTCCTCCGGTTCCCTCAAGCCTGACATCACCTCTTGCGACATTGTCTTCGACGACGTGACCTTCGAGTATCTCAGCCGTCCTGGAGTCCGTATTCTGGATGGACTCAGCTTCTCCATTCATTCTGGACAGAATACTGCGATAGTTGGTCCTTCAGGCTCAGGGAAGAGCACCATCGTTGGCTTACTTGAGCGCTGGTACTCACTGAAGGAACACCACATCTTGCCTCAAGTCATTGAACCCAACCCTCAGAAGAAGGCCGGCGAGGAGCCTGAGGAGCAGTCTGAGGAGGAAGCTCCTGTTGTCAGCCCTACCTTGGCTGGTTCGGTCTCTATCGGCGGGAACAACCTTGAAGACCTTGATCTCAAATGGTGGCGTTCACACATCGGTCTGGTGCAACAGGAACCCTTTCTCTTCAACGATACAATCTTCAACAACGTCGCGCATGGTCTTATTGGATCCGAATGGCAAGATCAGCCTGAAGAGAAGAAGCGTCAGATGGTTAGAGACGCCTGTCAAGAATCCTATGCCGATGAGTTCATCAATCGCCTTCCTGATGTAAGCCTTTCAATCTCCTCACCTTCTCAGTCATTCCTATCCTAACTAATTGATATAGGGCTACGACACGCGTGTCGGTGACGGCGGCGCAAAGCTGTCGGGCGGCCAGAAACAACGCCTAGCCATCGCTAGAAGCATCATCAAGAAGCCCAACATCATCATCCTCGACGAAGCCACCAGCGCCATTGATGCGAAGAGTGAGAAGATCGTCCAAGCTGCTCTCGATAGGGCCACTCAAAACCGCACAACCATCACCATCGCACATCGACTATCTACCATCAAGAAGGCCGACAACATCATCGTGTTGCAGAGCGGGAAAGCGGTTGAGCAAGGTACTCATGCGGATCTTATGACGAAAGACCACGGAGTGTATGCTTCTCTTGTCAGAGCGCAGGCTCTCAAGGTTGCTGATGACCAGGAAGAGAAGGGCGCTCTCGTGTCGGATGACGAGTCGCACGCACACCATCCCGATGCCAAGCTTGCTGATATCACTACAACTTCCACCCAACAAGAATCACCCAAGAAACCTCGTGGTCTCTTCAAGAGTTTCGGAAAGCTACTGTACGAACGAAGACAGAAGTGGCCTAACTTCCTCGGTATCCTCCTCTCGTCCATGGCCGTCGCAGCTGGTACTCCCATCCAAGCTTGGCTCTTCGCGAAAGCCCTCGGTGTCTTCCTTCTTCAAGGCAGTGACTTGAAGAGTGAGAGCCAGTTTTGGGGCTTCATGTGGTTTGCCCTTGCTGGAGGCGTTGGTCTTGCGTATCTTTGCGAGGGCTGGATCGGGTTACGTGTTCAGTACTATGTCAGCGGAGTGTACAAGTCCCAGTACCTCAACGACATGCTGTATCAGAAGCTCTCCTTCTTTGATCAGGAGGAGAACTCCCATGGATCTCTTAGCTCTCGCGTTTCGAGTGACGCAAAACAGCTGGAGGAACTTCTCGGCATCAACCTCGCGCTCATGCTCTCCGCCATCTTCAACATCACTGGTTGTGTCATCATCTCACTCGTCTTCGGCTGGAAGCTCGGCTTGATCTCTATGTCTGTCGCTCTGCCGCTGATGATTGCTGGTGGATGCTGGAAGTACAAGCATGAGGTTCACTTCGACAAGATGAACGCGGCGGTCTTCCAAGAAAGCTCCGCATTCGCGACCGAAGCGATCGAGGCTATCAGAACAGTGTCTTCACTTACCATGGAGGACTCAATCAACAGTCGGTACCGCGATCTCTTGGATGGGCATGTGAAGGCGGCCAACCGAAAGGCTCAGTGGACATCAGCGATCTTTGGCTTCGCAGACAGTGTCGGCCTCGGATGTCAGGCTCTACTGTTCTGGTACGGCGGTGGTCTCCTCATTAGCGGAGAGTACTCAATGGAGGCGTTCTTTGTCTGCTTCATGGCTGTCATCCAGGGAGCTGAGGCCGGTAGTCAGGGATTTGGACTGGCACCAAGCGCTGCCCAAGTGACTGCTTCAGCAAACCGCATTCTCGACGTGCGGCAATCTGTGCATCCAGATCGGCAGACACATGGCAAGCATAGAGAGGGCATCAAGGATACTGACGGCGGAGTCAAGATCGAGTTGCGCGACGTCTCGTTCAAATACCCCACGAGAGACGTTCCCGTCTTTGATAGGCTGAACCTTACCATTGAGAAGGGCCAGTATGCCGCTTTTGTCGGAGCATCAGGTTGTGGCAAGACAACCGTTATCTCGCTTCTCGAACGCTTCTACGACTTGGAACCTGGGAATGGTGCAATCCTGTGCAATGGCCAGGACATCAAAGATACGAATGTCTATGATTACCGTCAAATTCTGTCTCTTGTATCTCAAGAACCCGCCATGTTTAGAGGCTCCATCCGCGACAACATTCTCTTCGGAATCGACAATCCAGAGTCTGTGACTGACGACAGGATCCACCAAGTCTGTCGCGATGCCTTCATCCACGACTTCATCGTCTCACTTCCCGAAGGCTACAACACGGACATGGGTCACAAAGGAGTATCCATGTCAGGAGGCCAAAAGCAACGAATTGCGATCGCGCGCGCCTTGATTCGAGACCCGAAGATTCTTCTTCTAGATGAAGCGACTTCAGCTCTTGACTCGGAGTCTGAGAAGGTTGTTGCGGCTGCGATTGACACAGCTCGCGGCGGACGAACTGTAATCTCTGTGGCTCACCGACTCTCGACGATTCAGAATGCAGATGTCATCTTTGTGTTTGATGATGGAAAGGTCATTGAGAAGGGTTCGCATACCGAACTCGTCAACAAACAGGGCATCTACTGGGAAATGGTGCAGAACCAAGCTTTGGACCAATAGCCTTCTGTCACCTTCTCTTCTTGTTCTCTGCTTCACTTGCTACCTTCATCATTAGCCCTTTGTAAACTTCTCTTCTCAGATACAGCGTGCTGTTCTTATTTCTTCTTTCTCCACTAGATTCATTTCGCATGATCATAGCCTTCGCAAAATCGAAGCATCTTACAACCATAGCATGAAGGACCATAGTTCATAGTATACATAGCTTATACAAGTCTCTTCAATAATTACAACACATGAGGCCAACCTCTTGTTTCTCACCGCTTGCTTTGAAGACACTCTCATTCTACCAACTCAGGCCAGAGGGTAATGATATCTCCCAGTAACGGTCTGCCAGCTGCCGAAGGCGGCCTTCTTGTCCACTGAATAGCGTCAAGCTCTCCCTTCACCACGGCCGTCTCCTCCACAAGCTGCCACTCCCCTGTAGTCTCATCCTTTTCCAGATAGCAGAAAATAACACGGTCACCTCCTTCTTCAAACAGGTACTCCCTGCGCAGTAACCTGTGCCATTGCTCTATGGGCGTACCTTCAGATGCATTTATCCTCTCCACGACTTTATTTCTGTGCGCTAGTAGGTACAGCGAGCGGGCGTTCCAGATCCCGTCTTGGCCAGGGTAGTCTTTCAGCAACCATGTAGCTTCATCGCGAAGGAGCGCGTCGCGACAGAATAATGCGATGAGAAAGAGATGCGATGCCATGTTGCATTGTAGAGAAAGCTGCTGCGCCGGGTTCTTCAAATCTCGCTTCGCGATTCGGATACTAATCTCGGCTAGGGAGAGGTACTCGCGAAATAGGGGAGTCTTGGCTCGGATGGGTTCAACATCGTAGAAGTGCGTGAGATCATCGAAGGTGCATGTGCCGAGATAATGCAAGCGAAGATGGACAGCTCTGATGTAGTCCGTCGATTTCGCATCCGACATGATGGCACGGTTGAAGAGAGGCATGAATGCAGCTTCGAGGGCCCTTAGCTCTTTCGTAGAGGCTTCACATATTTCTTTGATACGGGGGTCCGCCGTGATTTCCCTCCAAACTCTAGAAATGATATCTGGATCTGATGAGACCAAAACACCAGTGTTCTGGACCGCCTCCATGAGGAGAGGAACCACAGCAAGTTTGGCATTCCGACCAGTGAGCCAATATTTCTCAAAGTCGTCCAGGTTGTCAAGAACAGGCGGTAGGTTTTCGGTAGGTGGGTAGTCACGAGGTATCTGGTTTACCATGGACATGAAAGACTCGACTGTATGCTTCTTGGCGCGAAGGCCTCTGGTGAAGTTTGGTACAGCGGGGCTACGGCCTATGTTCCCACGTAGTATGAGTCTTGTTTGTGGGAGTAGCTGGGAGAAGATGTCTGCTACCACGGCGATGAGCGGCTTCGGATTTGGGGCGATGGATTTCATCAAAGAAGAATCTTCATCAGTCAAGAGCGCAAGTAACATTGCCAACCCATGGTTGATATGATCTAGGGCAGCTTTCCTGTTCCCCCGCAATGTTTCGAAGCACAGAAACAGGACTGAAAGGAATACAGCGTCGTGTATCGAAACTTGTTGGCTCTGTAGTTTGAGCGCATGGCAGTAGTGCGATACCGCATTCAGATAGTGCGGATCCTCCTGTGCAGCTTCATTATCCGCTGATAACAACGAACCAAGCGAATCGTACTCCAACTTGGCAAGCCATTTGCTCAATGCGCCGATTGCTATCGCGGCATGCCGCACAATATCGTTGGTGCGTGCAACTTGGGGTAACGTCACGGACCATAAATCGCTATTGAAGCCAGCGGAGATCCAGGGGCTCTGCACAACTTGTATAAACTCATCGAAATAAAGAACACTCTGAGCGTCTCTGAAGTCGAGAGAATCTTGAACAAGATGGAGCTGCGTTTTCAAGGGAGCCGTCCAAGTGACACGTTTCGAATCCCATTGAAACTGACCTGGCCCCTTATTCCGCTTTCTGTCCGGAATGGCGTAACCTTCACATTGCCGGTTGTTCCTCACACAGTTTCGACAGTGAGGCTTTGCTTCATCACATTTGACATGACGCTTTTTGCAGGTGACACAACCTGTTCTGACTTTGCTTGTACTCGTGCGAGTCAGCTTTGGCTTGGTGGATCTATCTCAACTGTCAGCTTGTGAACAGAATCCAAAGAGTTGGCAACAACATTCTTACGTCGTAGAAATTTCAAAGGAAATAGGCAGTTGGTCTGTCTGGAAGTCCATGGCCGTCTGGTGGAGAGGTGAGGTGCATTGAAGTTTGCCATGCTGACATGTTTGCTATTGCATTTCACGGGGTCCGGCTAAAGCCCGCATCGCGCCGAATATTATTCCGTGATGCCGCTGGATGTTTGTTGGTTGTTCACTTTTTATCGTCATGAATGCTTGGCATTTCTGGTCCTGAAACATTGTGCTTTTGCGTCAGTTCAATGATGAGACGCAAATATGCGTAGCTTCAATAAGCCAGATTTTCAATTGAGCCATGAAGTCCCCTTGGCCTTAGGCGGCTGAGCGATATCGCGAAAGGGACACCGGGTCCGCGAATTGCATTTTGTGGTATTCACGTGCAAATAATCCGGCAATCTCAACCAAAGTAGCTTATACGATAGTCTTGATATCATTCTTTGAGAAGTACAGTCTGATTATCTCAATCGGTCGGATATTATTTCTCCAAAGATATGGAGCTGAACAAGGCCATATACCTACAAGATAGGGCCCTGGCTTTTGGCTAGCTTCAACTCTCAACCACGGCTATGTTTTCTGAGACATCTGTACTGTGAAATTGGAAATACTAGCTTCGTTGCAAGTGATGTTGCTGCTGCGTTTACATCCAGCTTTGAAAATAAGAGAGTAAGAAGAAATTCCCCCTCGTGGCTTGACGGGCTTTCAATAGCTGACCTGATGGACTACGACGTAGCCGTACTTGTGCATTTGGCTCAAATGTCTATCCAGAACAGCTGTTGAGCTGCCATACAAATCCGGCATCAAAATGAGACAAAGTTGGCTGGCTTGCAGGCGTCTTGTGCTCGGAAGGAACTCGCCACAAGCAAAGCTGGGCATCTGCTTATTCTGGAGAAAAGGATAAGCAAGTATAATTCAGTAGCCATGATCTAAGTTTGCATTATTTTCTGTCGCTCACGGGGTGACAATTCAAGACAAGATGATCAGTTACCTATACGTGGTGTCGTCGCAATCGCCGTCGTCATGAGAAGATGGAAGTTCAGAGTAGTTTTAACTTGAACCAGAAGAACTACCACGTGCGAATAGAGTTTACAGGTGAGAACCTAATCTCGTCTCGTGTTATACATATGTAAATCCTTCTAAGTATGGTGCGTATCTAGCAATGTTTTCGGGGGCCGCGGGTTGAAGAATTGCAGAAAGTTTCGCGGGATGGCAAAGTATTCACATTGCTGACAAGGATGGTTGGCTAAAGATCAACCCTTTAAGCTCTGAGCATATTATTATAATTTAGATTCACAGATTGCAAGCGATGCCAATGACCGACAATTGTTTTCGGGCTCCGCGGGGGGTTTATTCGTCACGATGCGTATCAATCGTATTGAGCAAGAGCCTACCCTATTCTGTCTGGGTTCTTGAAAATGACGCATTAGCTGCCAGTTTGGACGATATTGATTGGTCCTCCCAATTTTCTCTCTGACTTTAGCATTAAATCCTGAAGCTTACGATATATCTTGTCGAATAAGCGTTAGGAAGACGTGCTCAATGGAGTATCATTTTTTTGGCCAAATGCATGTCTCGTGGTTGTGCGTTGTTCTTTACGGCTGATGTGATGATGGTAGTGGATTTCCCGCATCCTTCGGGCGCCTAGCTCCAGACTGTACCCTGTTTTGCATTGAATCCTCCGGCTATCAGGTTGGTAGCGAATGGTGATCATTCTTTTAGCATCAAATCCTTCTGTTTGTGGTTTGGGGGCCAAAGTGAATGGCAGCGGAAAAGCGAAAATTGACGGTCTGGGCAGTGGCGCAATTGGCCAGGTTAAACGTTCTCGGATTCACACGATTGCTGATTGAGGGAATGCCCGACGCGACACATGCGAAGCCAAATCACAAGACCACAATTACAATTCGATCAACAGTAATGACTTTCACTTCCAGGAGGTAGGGCTGAAGAGGGTGGCAGAATCGAGCCAGCCAAGGCAGAATGACTGCTCTTCTAGACTTTTCCTCTCCTTTGAAGATGACAACACATGCCAATCGGAAGCAGGACATGAGCCTGGACCAAGCCCCTCCAAATTTAACACGCGACTAGCCCGGCTGTTTTCCCTGCACAAAGGGGCACAGATCATCAGCATTCACTCCACATTGATTGGCGATAATTGGGGCTGTGTGTTTGGACTTACTGACTGGCTGGCCCGTAAAACGACAAATGCAGCGATGGATGTTCAGGACACTAACAGTTGTGAGTGACTGTGCCTCGTATTACCGCCTGACATGCAATTCGGCGCATACCCGTTTCAGCTACTGAATGTTGGCTGTATATACCCCGAAAACCATCAGGATATTTTCGTGGGTTCCTTATGGCGATTTGCAAAGCTGTCCATAACAGCTGTGAAGGAGCCGGAAAGCGATGGATGCCATTGTGCATTCTTAACCGTGTTACCGAGCCCCTTTGCCCCTTACAGCTAAGCTTTAGAGGAAATTAGAGGCGAGGGCCAATCAAATCAATTCCCGTTAGCGAACGCAGCCCTGAAATGGCCCCTGGTTTTGGGGATCCATCTTCTGAAATCTGTGAAATGTGACATATGGGTCTCTGACGTCCATTTCAAACGTCGAATTTCTATGTGCAACTTGTCGGTCAATACTGAATCTGACCGCCATTGTCATCGCCATATTGCACTTCTAGATTGCCGTGATGACCGCAATTCATCGGAAATGGAAACTGTATCCCTTAAACTCAATGTTTGGGCTAGATTGACGCCGCCGAGCACCACCTTCGTCTCGACGCAGACAACGGCACCCTCAGCCCGTTCTGGTACGTGCCGAAGATCCGGGGCCAGCCGCCCCAAAAAGCCAAAGTCACACGAGTCATCTCCTTTTCAGTGCCCCGTTGTAACTATTTTGATCACCGACAGGTGCCCTGATTGGAGCCAGACACATGCAAAATGTCAGCGCTGACCCCCCAAAGGGTAAAAGGGCTGAGGCTGAGGCTCCCTCCAAATGCAGTATTGGTACAGGTACTTCAGGCAGTGAGAAAACCCCCTTAATAACGGTCTTGCCCGTGGTCCCAGCTAGGCGCACTCTGTTTCAAGCTTTTGCCTTTGCTGTTGTATGTTTTTGCCATGCGATGCTTTTCTGTAAAAACAGACTTTATTCTTTGAGAGCTTATTTGGAGGCTCAATAACGTGGCATCTTTTTTTCTTAAGCGTGTGTTTCTTTTCTTCTTCCTCTCTTTTTAGACAAACCCAATGATGCAGAATACGACACCGTCTCAGGCGGCCTTGGCGCTCGCACGCGCTCTGCTCAAACGAGTGCCCAACCGCCAATTCTTCTTCACCTTCACAGCCCTCGCAGTTTGGGGTGCCAAGATAATACACATTTACGCACACATCAACGCCGTGCACCAAAATCTATTACATCGTTGGGGTTATTCTTTCGTTACACAAGATGTCGTCGTCCTCACCCTCATTCGACTTCTCCTTGACCAATGGTCCACGGGCCTATCCCCGCGGTCGCAAATCGCCGTCCTAGTCTTCACAGCGATATTCATGTTCATCAACGCGTTGCTCAGCGTCGTCTCGATATCCTTCTACCTCGTCGCCGGCTCCGAAATACATTACAGCAACATCTCTCTACCAAACGACCCCTCCTCCAAATCGTTGATGCTGTCGGGCAGCGTCGCGTTTACAAGTGTTCTCTGCGCCAACATCTTATTGAGCTGGCTCCTCAAAACACCTTGTTACAACATTCATGGCTATGTCGCTGAGGTTATACATCGATCGATCGCCAATGCTTGGCAATTCCTTCGTCGCATTCTTCCCCGCCAAAATCGCTACGCTCCTCTACCGAAAGCCGATCTTGAGGGTCAGGCTGAACCCTTCGATGACGAAAGCTCCGACGACGATATCCAAGAACAAAAGACCCAGCACCTGAGCCCGTTTCAATTCCGACTCAGAACTGCTTTGAGATCCGTCCCATTCGCTTTGGCCGCCATCTTCTTGCTCACGCTCCTTTACGCGGCCGTCGCACGACCCTCCGACCGATCCCTCATATTTCTCTCTTATACTGCAGCATTGTCACCCTTCGTGGACTTTTCTTCGGGGCCAACATTACAAGACTTGCCCAGTGTTTTTGGTACTGGCATTCAGCATAGCTGGGACAATGTCACTGCGCTCGCGACGGCTGAGCCATTCGATTGGCTTCCCAACGATCAAGTGTTGGCCGGGTTCGAGGATTGGCACTCGAAGCGCCCGCATTACAATGCTGATGTCGACCCATTGAAGATTTCGAATCTCGGACAAGACATTGTTCCCACACTGAAGGACAAGCTGCAAGACGTTCCCATCCGACATGTTGTTCTGTGCTTCCTCGAAAGCACACGAAATGACGTTTTCCCAATCAAGAAGGACGGAAACATTTGGAAGCTTTTAGCATCTACATTCCCCGACAACAAGATTCCTCAAGAGGCCCATGAGAAATTGGCCAATCTCACTCCTACCGCCAACTATATCACAGGCGACTACGACGATGGCTTCGACCACCAAGGATCCAAGCCCAAGCGCGGCGGCGTTCACTTTACCAATGCCCATACCACCGGCACCTTTACTTTTAAGAGCTTGGTCGGTACCTTGTGCGGTATCGGTCCGTTGCTCGCCGACTTCAATCTCGACTACGCGCACCATATCTACCAGCCTTGCTTGGCTCACATCTTCGAAGCTCTGAATCAAGTGTCCAACACTACCGACACCGAGTCGCGCCCCTTCAACGACTTCAAGTGGCAGTCATACTTCTACTCCGCTGCGACTTTGGGATATAACAATCAGCAAGAGTTGATGGAGGCAACTGGCTTTCCGGAGGAGCATCTCATCGGACTTGAGTGGCTACGATCTGAGAATGCGACACACGGGCCGGTGACACTACCACGAATTAACGGCTTTGCCTTTGAAGAGGACCCTTTGGAGGATTACTTCCGTGACGTGTTTGTCCAGGCCAAGGAGAAGGACGAGCGAGTCTTCTTGTCGCACATAACATCGACAAGTCACCACGCCTACAAGCTGCCCGAGGGGGAGGAGTACGTCCCGCTTGCTAATGGCCATGATATGCTTTCGCATTACCTCAATACAGAAGGCTATGACGATCGATGGCTACGCAAGATATTGGATCTACTAGACGAGCAGGGTGTCGCCAATGAGACCCTCATTGTCTTCGTCGGCGACCACGGAATCTCGATGCCTGAGAATGGCGCCGTGTCACCTTACTACAACCCTAGCATCGGCATCGACCACGTTCCTCTCGTCTTATCTCACCCTCTCCTGCCCGCTTTCGACATCCACGATGCAGTCCACTCATCCCAAATCCTACCAACCATTCTCGATCTTCTCCTCGAGACAGGTTCCCTAAACAATGCCAGCCGACAAGTGGCTTCCGACCTCGTCCGCAATTACGAAGGCCAATCCCTCATTCGACCTCTTCTCGCAAAGAACGAGACAACCGGCCAAGGGAATTGGCAGTTCGTCGTGGTAAATCCAGGTCGCGCTGTAGTAACTGCCCGAGATGCCCGTCACCCAGAGCGCCACCTTGCCATCCCTCTCATCGACAATGTCGAATGGCGATTGAGCAACGTGGACGAAGATCCCATGGAGCACGACTCTGTGCAAAGTTTCGACTTTACTTCTTTCACAGATGTTGTTTCACGGAGGTTTGGCAATGACGTCGCGCAATGGGTTGAAGAGGGGGCTTTCATAGCGAGATGGTGGGCGGAAGAAAACCATAAACGGTGGCAGTATGGGGAATATGACGAGCGAAAAACATCATAAAGGCTCTGTATAGAATAGAAATAATTGCATCACATTTACATGTTCAACGTATGGCCAAGATCGTGTATGAAACCAACCTGTATGTACTTTATGTCCAAGACATCGGGTTCCAAACGAAGAATGGAAGTCTTCTCCTGCTTCGATACATGGAAGTCGTCAAGACTACCCCTGGCATTCAAGTTCTTGACGCCAACAATGGATTTACCACGTCATCTTCTTGGAAGGTACTTTTTGGAACATTCACTAACACCCCACTCATATCGTATGGAGGCTTTCTGGCTAGAAGCTTATATTGTGACAACCAACATGTGTCGTCGTCATGTGCTCGCTGCGTGAAGTTTAACCTTATGGCCAGCAATCTTTGTAGCTGCGCCTTCATGACCAAATTCTGTTCGCTTCGTCAGCGGCTGGAAATTTACGGCCTCGTGGAATCGTGTTTTACATTGGTTTCTTCAATGCTATGTAGACTATTGCGTTGGTATGGTTTGATATCTATATAAAAAGGGCTAAAAGAAGGAATGTAGCAAGTTTTCGTTTTGTATGACTGGACTTGGAATATGGATACCAATATCAACAAGACACAAGACTGGAAACGCTGCTAAGGCCCAGTAACAATTCATAATGTATATCTTTAGATTGAGGATCCTTTACTTCACAACATTTCTGGGATATGCAGCCTCTGTGTTGCTCCATATCGATGAAAACCGTCAATGCTGCGTGCCACGAGACTAAAGATTTTGCACTGAATTAGAGTAAGATAATCCTCCGAAGCTTCCTAATAGAGTGATAATTTAGAGTCCCCAAAAGCAATCCTGCTTGTATTTCTGTAACTAGAGAGTGTCGACATCCCTTTAGGATATGAAGTCTCAGCCATACGTATTTCAAGTTTGTCCCAATATGTGCCAACTCATGAATGCCCTCCAAAAAGTACCCGAGTAAGTGACCGTGTTTCCATCTTAGAACAACTCATCGTGAAGGTGTTGAGAGCTTAGCAGCCGCAACCACACTGGTTGCAGTCGCCCTTGGCGCAGGCGCTGTCGTCACTTGGACAGTCACTGACACTGTTACAGGCCATCCAATCACCCGTACCAGATTTATGAGCAGACCAGCACCACGCACCCCATTCGACCTCCCTGGGACTGCCGCAGTTCTGCCAGCACCAATGCTTGTCACAGCCAACCCTGGGCTTGCCCTTGGATGAAGTGCACTTTCTCTTCTGAAGGACATTGACTTTGGTAGCGTCAGGGTTGCGGCTGTGAATCTTGAGGGAGAGGGGATGCTCTTTGCATTTGCGGAGCTCAGAGACGTCTGTGCCGGCGGGAAGGGCATCGAGATCCCATTTTGCGACGCCGAGGGCACCGCACTCCTTCTCAGCGTTGGGGGCCGAGTACATGTTGACGGCAAGGGCCTGAGAGGCGAAGAGGCCGAAGAGAGTAGCAGTGAACTTCATTGTGAATAAAGGAGGAGTTTGGCTTTGTGGTGGTGGTTGTGTTTGAGTGGATAGTGAAGTGAGAGAGGTTACTCTGGACATATCCAGCTTCTTATACCCATCTGTGGACTCGACCTTTTCATGGATTTCTCTATATCAGCACTCGCACTTCCATAATAGGAAAGCTCCGAAGGATCCTGGATACACACTCTAGGGGACGATGTTCCGCTCCGATGATGTGTCCATTGATATCATGATGCCCGATGGACCGTGAGTTGATTTGCGGTGTTCGTATAACTCGAACCCTGCAACTTTACATCAGTGTAACGCAGTACTGCTTGCGAAAGGCAAGGAAGCCAATGACAAGACAACGTCCCATGATCTACATCGTGGAGAAGCATATAGCCAAAGCGTACTTGACTGCACGGTGCAATGTCTTGGATGGCTGGTCAGTTGCCATGTCATCGGGCCACAGATACAGCCCTAGACTGTGGCAAGGTGGAAACCTTATCGTTTCAAGTGGGACTCAGAATTCTCACAACAGAAGTATGCTTTTATGTGGAGTTGAGAAGCTATGTCAACTAGTACGATATAGTAAGTTGAGAGCCTCATTTCCCCTGACTCGCTCGGTTCTTGTCTCGTTCTGGCTAAATCAAGTCGACCGTAAGAACCTCGTACTACGGAGATTTCTGCACGAGCCGGGCGTTTCTAATGGGGCCTTGCTAGTCTTGTGCTGTTGGTTGTTGGTTATTAGGTAAATCGCATCACTAGTTTATGCTGTTGGTTGTCCCCTGTAGTTACTCGGAAATGCTCCGCCAATAGGACTATGAGTCGTTATGGCTCATTATGGAGGTCAATGTCATTGTGGGCCTATTACCAACAACTACCTCGTCCATACGATCCTGATCAGAGGCAAAAGTCCCCAGTCCCGTCTTCTGAGAGAGTTCACCAAGCTTGAGTTTTGAGTGTTGGTTGTATAAACATCATCCTTGTCGTTGAGCCCCCTGTATGTAGTCTAGTCCACCTCCGCCCCATCGGCACCTTTACGGCCCGTTCCTGGTTCCTAGGCGGATACGAGATCGACAACACCACTACGGAACAAAGACTTCTCTCCCCACTAGCGAAAGGCACAGCAAGTGTCGACGTTGAGGATCAACGACATGTTCTGATCTAATGTCATGACATTCGAGTTGAGAGTATCGATCAGCGATTCACGGTCTGGACGCAGTCCGCAACTCGCTATTTGTGCCATAGGCCATGCGATTTGCGGACCAGGGATATATTCCTTGGCGAGAATTATTGACTGCTGTGCTACGTGGTATAGTGGACTCGATTGCAGCCTTAAATCACCACGGACCAGACAAAGCCAAGACAGCCCCTTCTTGACCACTGTGTGGTGAGCCTAGCCAGCCCCAGCCCACCAGTTAGCCTCTACCTGATTCAAGACATGGACAGTGCTTCTTTCGGGCTGCATCTCCGGTGTCACAAAGCTCCAAATATTGGCTCAGCCAACAGAGGTTATGCTTCTTTTGGCGGTACACCGACACTCTCGCCACTCTAAAGCTTTGACTTGGGGGCTGATGCATGATTTCTGGGGGAGCGGCGCCTAACACAGTATTCTTTTTCGCTCACATCGTCCGAGAATCTGCGAGAGCGAACAACAAGGGTATCGGGGAAACGTACGCCTAATTTTCGTTAAGCCATCCGTATTCTTGCTCCGAGTGCAAGGGTTAGGCGGCTCCTCGCATCGAACGGCCGACGAGCCTTAAGTCGACGACTCTGGACCTGGAACAGCCAACCAGGACATTTTCGCCAAGAGAGAAAATGGAGAAACGTGACATCAGCTGTTATCGATAGGCAAAGTTTCATTCGCAAAGACATAGTCCAGATCACCAATGGCCCATGGGAAAGGCGCGGATAAGTTTGCATACCATTCACTGGAGTTTGATTTGGACTAGACCAAATACAGCAAATCAGTTGCCACGATTAGCATGATCTTACAGATGCATTATGCAAGCTCGGATCACATCAGGCTAATCCTTTTGTTCATAACAATCAGAAGTCGTGCATGATAGTCTTATGGTGATCATTGCTTTGCCAAAGTCTCTTAACCGAGGTACCTTAGCAAATAACTTCACTGTTTGCTCGATGGAGTGCTATCTTTACTACAGAACTTGAAAAGTCCTCAATGCTAAAGGCTTATCTCTAGAATATCATACTCTGGTTCTATTCCATTGACTTCCCTGAATGGCCGCCTGGAAATCCAGGAGAATCAAACGCTTTGTCCACAGTATTCGAACCAAAACTTTTCATCCATGCTCTCAACGAACCTAGGCCATAAACATCTTTCAAACTGTTTGTGGCCTTCGTGTATTGAGGCAGAAATGTAGTTGTCATTACTGTTTCTCGGCCAACGAGCATGGTGCGCTATGGAAGCATCAGCTGCCTGGCCTATGGACCCGAAATACCACTCTCATAAACACGCCTCGCGCAGGCACTCACGGCCTACATAACTATCTAGGGTAAGCGTTCCTGCCTATATGATCGAGCCAGACGTATACAGAAACCGGTGGTCAAAGATCAGTCATCACAAAGTTATCCTTACGCTTTCACTGCCGTTTCTCTGCAGGGCTCTCCTCCATCCTTTTGCCAACCTTAACAAATAGTCAACCCTGCCTTTATCAAACTCCTCCAGTGAAGTCCCGCTTCAAGCTGGCAACACATCAAGAACATTGACTAAACGCATGTATCAATATATAGGGCTGGCCTTATACTGATATTTCAATCAGAGAAGGAGAACTCAGCTTTGCAATCAATTCGAGTGTCCAATGCTCTTTCGCTCGCTTGTATTTATCAATGTTTAACAAAAGAACTGCTATCTTCTCCTGCTCCATTGAGCCTACTATAATACAAGACAACCGGACCAAAGGCTTTGTTAAGGATACCACACGGAGGGTGAAAGACTTCCCATTCTTGAACAGTACTATTGCATAACTAGATTCAATTTGATTTGAAACCTTATTCAATCGTTAGAGGGGGAAAAGGAAAACCTAGACTAACCTTACATTTGGTGGTAGGTTGCTGGATGTTGGCGTAAGCCAGTCTCATGTATTCTCCCCTTGGGCAATGGCTTTTGACGCTGATGGTACTGTTGCGTCTCCCCCATTTGCAACGGACCCAATACATGGCTGCGCCACGTTATTAGCCTGCGAGAGACCAGCTTACTTTTAGGCTCCCGCTCAAAAGAAAGGACGCTATCTCCAGTAAGGTACCGATCTGCCCGCGGCTTTAAACGCTTTGACTTCACGATAGGCTATTTCATCCGTGCGTTCCGTTTTTACCAATGAGAATGCTCAAGATATTCGAAGGAGCGACTTTAGAGCGAGGGACGAGATATGATTAGACAATTTGCGTAGTAGATCGTCGTATTTCGCTTTCAGTCGCCTTTTCGGTGCCGAAAGGGACAAAAAATCAAGTTTCTCCTTCAATTGGAATTTTCTTTGAATCCAGGATCACGGATAGCAAGTGCCGGATTCTACAGTCGTCCCTTGCATCTGAGCAACGTTTCAACGAGATGCAACCTCAAAGACCCGCTTCTAAAAATATATAACTTTTGTTTTCAGAGCACAACTCGGTCATAGAACCAGAATACCAAAGAAAGATACTCTTGTATGAACGCTGTTGGTGGGCTGATTAACCGGACAGCGCATGAGGTCATAAACTACATTTGTTCTGAGAGGCAGCACCATACAAGAGCTGTGTATACGTTGTAATTAGGTTCTAAGCCTCGAAGGATGAGTAATGCAAGTGCCGAACATCCGTCGGCTTCTGATGCCAAGATAATCCCGGGCCTCTCGTGCCGTTCCGTGCGACTCTGAGGGCATAATTCGACTATTTCTACTGGTTCAGAGATGTCGACATCATTACTAAGTAGCATGGATGCCATTAACAATTTCGCGATTCGGGTATAACGAGTATCGACCATCAAGCATGTCAGTTCTTATGTCCATCATCGACGCGGGCAATTGGGCAGTGCTGACGGAACTTTTGTCTTGTGTTACACATACTACCTATCCGGATGCTCCGTCGGGACCGAATGCTTCCATGATGACTTCGGGAACTCGGTGATCTCGGAGTTAACCCTACATCACAGTGAATGCAAGTGATCATCCACGAGAGGCTTCTGATCGTCCATCACAGGCAATACTATCGACCATGATACCCCATGCCTGCAGGACCATGGAAAAGGTTGAGAGCCAAAACTCTATAAGAGGCAGCGGCCTGCTACCGGCGTCGACTTCTAGAGATACAGCTCGCATCTTCGGATTCAAATCATCAGGACAAGCAGCTACTTCTAATTCTCGAGGCTATCGTCAACATGGTACACCGCGACACCTTCTTTAAAGCCTTGGTGGCTTCACTTTCTGTTGCTCCAGGCTCAGCCCTCCCTGCACCTCAGTGAGTACGCAACATATCCTAAAGCCAGGCCAATAGCTCATAAACTTCAGAATGGGCAATTATGGGGAGAATTCAGGACCCGTAGGCGGAGTCAAGCCCCCAACACCGACAGTCACTTCGACGAGCGGTTCACTGTACGGTGACTCGAGCTTGCTCGGCGGCAACGCTCCTCTCCCTGACCCTGAGCAGGATTCTGCCGTCGTCAAAGACCCAAAGCTCGTCAATGGCCAGCAAGCAGACCCCAAGCTCGGACTCTATCTGGATTTTGATGGTGTAGATATACCCCAGCCAATCCGTGGCGAGCTAGGCGCCACAGATCCTGGTCCTCGAACTTACGACTATGAGAGACTCAACCCCGATCTTTTTGCTCCTCCAGGCACAGATGCGGGAGATGTCCCCAATGCCATGTGGCCGCTTGGCCTGTCTCACAACCGCCTTGGTAGTGAAGCCGGGGCGGGATGGGCCCGACAGCAGAACCAGGATGTCCTTCCTGCTGCTACTGCCATGGCTGGAGTCGACATGCGTCTCGCCCCGAATGCGTACCGCGAGCTGCACTGGCACACCGCTAATGAGTGGGCATTGGTTACCAAAGGCTGTCTGCGTGTCGCTGCTGTCAATGACGAGGGTAAAAGCTTTGTCGATGATCTTTGCGAGGGTGACGTCTGGTTCTTCCCTGCAGGCGTACCCCACAGTCTCCAAGCTTTTGACAAGGGAGTTGAGTTCTTGCTGGTGTTTGATCAGGGCTCCTTCTCTGAAGACGAGACATTCCTTGTATCTGAGTTGTTCTTGCGAAACCCTGTCTCCGTTCTGGCAAAGAACTTTGAAACTGAGACAACGGCCTTCGATAACATTCCCAAGGATGAGCTCTATGTAAGTACATTTCCCCAACGTCTATCTATATCCTAACTCATGAATTTTCAGATCTTCAACGGAACGCCAGCGCCGAAGGATATCGAGAAACAGAACGTGACGAGTTCAGCTGGAGTGCTGACAGGAAATGATTCATACACGTACCATTGGTCTCAGCAGAAGCCCCATACCGTACCCGGAGGCTCTGTCAAGATCATTGACCCTACGACCTTCCCGATTGCGAAAGGCTTCTCAGCTGCTCTTGTTGTCGTACAGCCTGGTGCCCTCCGCGAGATTCACTGGCATACTACCTCTGACGAGTGGAGCTACTTCCTCCAGGGAAGCGGCAGAATCACTGTTTTCAAAGCAGCCTCTTCCGCTCGAACCTTCGACTTCACTGCCGGTGGCGTCGGATATATCCCTGCAGCAAACTCTCACTACGTCGAGAATACCGGAACAGAGGACTTGATCTTCCTTGAGGTCCTTCAGGCGCCCAAGTTTTCAGATGTTTCGGTGGCACAATGGTTGGCTTTGACACCCAAACAGATTGTCAAGGATCATCTGAAGGTTTCGGACAAGTTTTTGGATTCGTTACCCAAGGAGAAGCAGTTCATCAAGACGGGAGACGTGAACATGACGGCCATTGCAGACGAAGCTTAGAGTCCATCAATTAGAGCTGAGGCTGCAGGTATCTGGCTCAAATTACATACAAGCTTCTCAGAATCGACATAGCTTTCATAGTTAATAATGACTTGAAATCCTGAGTCCCCCACAATGCCGTTGTTGAAAAGAGTGAATGGCTAGTGAACAGATATTGCCTGACAAGATTATCGCTTTTGAGGTTTAGTGAGACGTGAGACAACGTTTGTAGGCCAGCCGTACAATCCGATCCACTTGTGTAAACGACACCACTGTTGCCATTCAAAATAGGTCTATTCATGCATGCTTCTATTCAGCGGGAGCAAAATCAGTCAACACAAAAGCAGTCCGTTGGGTACTAGATGTCACCGCCATCGATAACTTAGACTACCCCTACGACGACGGGTACTTCCAGTGACCAGGACCAGGCCAAGAAGCCGATAATACCTATCTTGTTGATTCTTCTAATAACTAATCAAGCCAAACTAGCATCTCGATGAGAGAAAACAAGCTCATGGCGGGCTCTTGTCTGTCCAATGACGTTCAGTCGAGCCCTGGATGAGCAAAGCCAAGTTGAAAGAGCACATGTTTGCCCCACCAATCCAAGACACTTGTTAACTTCATTGGTGGACAATCAACAGCAGCCGAGGCTGGTCTCACGATGACAAGTACAAGTTGTCCGGCAAACTTTCAACTGTGAAACAAGTATTCTTGATCAAGCAGTTCTCCAAACTAAACTCAAAAGAGGAGTTCACAGTAAGATTCTACGCCACAAGAGGGATCGACATGGTGAATTACCCTATCGATTGCACTGTAATATCGCTCGTGCATGGAAAACCTGGGTTCTGGTGGCACTAGCTACGCAGTCGCGACATCACTGTGGCGTAAGCTCTCCACCATGACCACTAAAAAAGCGAGAATGACAGGGCATCTGAGATTTAGAGTGACAGAATTAGGGATCGGCCAAGGATCAAAACCATCGATAGATCTGGCACTTTCAGGCACACAAAAGAAGTAAATTGTTTGCATGTTTCAATGCATCGTCATCGATCTTGAATCGTAGAAAGTTGTGCAAACAATGACGATCGATGACAGCATTAGCCACCTCAGCTGCCAAGGACTGTGGCATGAGCCCATTGATCTGCTAGAGCTATTAAGAGAGAGCTCTGCAGCTTATTTGACCCCCAAATATTCTGGCATCTGACTTTGAATCTACTCACTCATCACCCAAATCACAACAAAAATCTCACATATTCACAATGGCATCTGAACTTCCTCCCAACGCCCTCGGCAAATTGGCATCATCCGTCAAGAACATCGTGACTGGTGTTCCCCTCGAAGACCAAAACGAGACCACTGCGCCAGCCACCAAGCAAGTCGACAAGAGCCTCGACAAGACTGTTGACAAGACCGTCGAGGCCACCGACGATGCCACCATCCACAAGGAGAAGCAAGCTCCTGTCGTGCACGAAGACGTCAAGTCTCACGAGCATGAGAGAGTTGATACTGAAGTCGATCACGAGGTCCACCAGGATCATTACCATACCACCATCCAGCCAGTCAAGGACAAGAACGTCCTGCCCACCAAGCATGTCTACAAGGAGAATGAAGTTGAAGAGGAGATCGACCATCGCGATAACCAGGCCAAGATGAAGGCCAAGGAAGAAGCTGCTGCGATCAGGAACGAGAAGAATGTTGAGGACACTACCCACTCAAGAGAGTATGCCCCCGCGAAGGAGAATGAGCACATTCACCAGTAAGTACACAAGTTCGCGCCTCCTTCACGTACCAGACTCTTACATATTGTCCCAGCCATCTCCACGAGAACATCCAGCCCGTGATAGAGAGAGAAACCGTCCAACAGAAGGTTATCCATACTACAAATCGGATCCACGAGAAGGAGCAACTCAACGACGAGTACCATGAGGCCACCGTTGCCCCCGCAATCTCGATGGACGAGTTCAAGAACGGCGGTGCCAAGACTGGAACTACTGTCACCAAGGACATTGAGATGCCGGTGTCTGGCGTCAAGGCTGCGGCAAAGAAGAGGGAAGCTCTCGGAGACGTTGATGTCGAGGAGGGTTCCAAAGTTGGTAGGTCGAAATCTTCCCTAAGCCGAAAGCCTATGAAATAACAAGTTACTTAGAATCAATCTAGTGAAAAGGAAAAGAGGTTCTTCCTGTACAGTACTTGACTGTAAATGCACGTGCCATCGATGAAGAAGGCATGACGATGGAGAATTGTATTAATAGGACGGAGTTGGGATATCTACCTTCAGTACTTTGATAGCGAATGAACAGTCCCTGACTGAAGCAAGGAATCCTTTCTATGTGATGTGATATATTTCTCGCCATGAGCCACCTGACGTCCAAAAGCTCGTCTCGGGAGAATAACTCTATTCAAGGACAACCTTGCAGTGAGCACCGCTACCATTAGCAGTGCAGCTTTTATATGTGCCAGTCTCACATCCTTGTATCTCCGTTCATTGCATTGGATCTATGCTTGTTAAACTTTGAGGAGGCTTCTAAAAAGAGAGATTATGCACTCACCTCGCCCGTTCGATCACATCCGCGGTAGGAATGGCGCCCATCTTCGCTGCAGCATGGGCCGATTGTTCGACAAGTGTACGAAGCTCCGCCCTTGCCGCAGTCGTGCGGCGGGCCAGCAACGTTTCTCTCTCCGCTGGGCAGATTATGGGCAAATACACTTGTGGTGGTGTGGCTCAAGGAGCCAAAAACGCGTATGGCAACGGATATCTGAGTGTTCACATCCGCAAGCCTTAGGAGATTGTGGTTTCATGAGAGAACTTGCAGATGACCATCATATATCTCATAGAGGGGAATGCTTTTAAATGCATGCTAGGTGAAAGGATTCCTACAGATCCAACATGGTACTTTAAGTCATGTGAAGACTATGAAATTTATCTTACAAGTACCATAGTTAAACTTCCCCTAAACGACCGCCTTCAAGGAAATTAAGAGCTGATCTCTTGGCAGCATCCATGGCCATCTGGAAGATACTGGGGCCGATGCTAATTCTGGTAACCCCTAACTTGGCCAACTGTGACACTGACAGTGCTTCTGGAGTCTGACCTAGGCGTATCGCGACGTGGCCATCAAGCTCTTTGACAAGTGTCTGCACGTCAGCTTCTGTGAAGCCGGCACCATATCCGCGCCAGAAGAAAACAGTCGTAGCTCCAGCATCTAAGTACGCTTTGCCACGCCTCACTGACTCTTTCATACGCGTTTCATGGTTGAGATTCGCGACGTCTTCCAAAGCGAAAACGTCACAACGGGCGTTGATGACAAAGTCAGGGGGGCCTGCGTCAGCTGTGGCTTTTACGGCTAGCTATAGGTGGCGAATTTGCTCTCTCAAACGATACAAAGAATGCTCAATCCCTTGTCCGAGACCACGAGCTGGGATGCTGTCTTCAATGTTGGCACCATGAGCTCCAGCTTGGAACGCTTGGTTGACTGCTTCACGAAGACGAAATCCATAGCCATCTTGAAGGTCAACAGAGAGCGGCAAACCGGCTGATGTAGCCCTTGCAGCAAGGTTTCGGATTGAGGCTAGATTCTGCTCCATAGTGAGCTCTTCGTCTTCCACGCCTAGAGAAGCGGCGAAGGCCCATGAAGCGGTAGCGGTTGCTTTGACCGGTTTCGAGGTTTCGCTGCTGAGAGACAAGACCATGTTCAGAGAGGCTAGGTCCCATACTTTGGCAAATATAAGAGGCTGGGAAGGGATATGAAGAGACTTTAAGGTCTGCGCGAAGCAATTCGACCCCATGGTTGCAAATTGATTCTGTGTCCGTCGTGTCTTTTTCGAAAGAATGGCCCATACCATCAGTACCCATGTTCAGAACGGACTGCATGTATAGGCGGACATTAAATTGTGCCAAGATGGGTTATTGACAAGAATCCACATTTAGTCAAGTTAATGCAAGGGCGTGGAGGTGGTCTTGACTCGCTGAATTGACCGGCCCTCTAATATTCGGGCATTCTTATGTCAAGCTGCCCGACTCACCAGCAAGATTGGCAATACTAAAGCAATCTGGTCTTACCACCTTTCAAGAGGTATAGAATCTGCACACAAAACACTCAAAGTCCCCTTATTATCTTCTAAAGCTGTTGGCTTTCAGAGTACTCTGAGAGAAAGGCCTTGATGCAGTCCGATCCCAGACCAGCCACCAACCTCGACCCAAAAGTCTGGTATTACATTACAGAACAGGCTGTAGATACCAACTGCAATAATGACTTCAAAGGCGATGCTTCAAACGAACCAGGACACAAATTCAAACGATGCGAACCTCCACGTGTGGCCAGTGAAGAGGGATAAGCAAACCGTGGAAGCATATTGGCAGTTTGTAAGCCGCACCAACTTTCACACCAACTAATATACGTGATTTTAGCAACCAGTTGGTTCAACTTTGGCAGGTATATGCTTCGGTATTCACAGACCGACGCGGATAAACAGCTCGCCGTTAGCCTCTCCAACGACACGGCCGACGCAGATATGAGAACACGACCTTGCCTACTCGATGCAAGTAACGATAAAACACAATTGTGGGACGTTGCACAGTGGAAGCCGAACAACACGTACGGGTTCATCAGCGTCCACAATGGAACCAAGTTTCATCTAGAATGTATTCCTAATGGGCCAGTGTTTATGAGTTCAGATGTCGACGACACTTGGTATCAGACGCGACAGCACTGGCTTATGACAGGTGTATCAAGCGTGACCGACAAGGCGTTCAACACCACAGTTTCAGAGGTGAGAAAGTCTCTAAGAACTCTCGAGTAACTAGGTCTGACAGAAAGCGTAGGCTTCTCCTCCAATTCATCTAAAGACAACCCCACTTCGACCGCTGGTTCAGAATCATCGTCTTCAAACGGAAACATTTGAAGATGAAGGTCGAAGAGCAGGTCAAGTAGAAGGTTGATAAGATAAGATACTCGAGTACTTCTACTTAGTCTAGTAACAAAGCGATGATTCCATGGTGGCCATGTCGGGCTTTCCTGGATTGGTCTTCCTCGTAATCACAGAGTCTTCAATCACTCCTCTCAATGCCTGTCTGGGAAAGCCAGGGCCTTTCATCAAACAAACCGCTATCTTCGTCAAGTTCACTATAAGTAGATTCAGACTGACTCGTACTTTCGACGCTTCTATCTGCGGTCGTGAATCTTTTGACGGAAAAAGGTTGACAAAACTCCAGCTCTCTGGCTGGGCGCAGCTAGGTTCTAGGCGATTCCCCGACAGGATCGCCAAAGCACTCGAGTCCAGCTCGATGGTCTCTTTATCCACGAAGCGAGCGCCAAGTGCAACGAGCTGTTTCTCGACACCAAGGACGCTGAGGAACTGGGGGGCAGATGAGTCAACCATCGTGGCATCTGTGGCATAATTCGCTAGGTGGCTACCGGAAAACTCTTGATCCCACCACCTCCCTCCCCAAGGTAATTCTGCCAAGGTCTGAAGTTCATGCTTGCCAGGACCGAGCAGCCATCGCATTCTCAAGATCATTTCATCCCTTTCGCGGTAGCGAAGCGTCGAGCCAAACATACGACTCTCTTCTGATAGCGGTAGTGGAGCATCGATTGATCTGCTGAGAACAAGGCAGCCAACCTTGAAGCATGAATATGTGAGACGACAGATGAAAGAATTAAGGGACAGAGGTGGCAATGAGGAGGACCACAAAAGGGGGCTAAGAGGTGCTGGGATGGTGAATGGTGGGTAGCTTGCTTGGGAGTAGATTGTTGGAACTACCGGCAACGGCACGGTTGTGTCTTCAAACAACGGCATATTTATGGGGGAGTCGTCTGCAAGGGGCATCGGGGAAATGGCAGTCATCGGGTCGTCGGGAGTAGCGGTAATGGTAACAATGGGGTTTGAACTCGGAAGCTCATGTTCGGAGTCTTTGGGAGAATGATATTGGGTTTCGGTGGCTTTCCCTCGAGCCTTACGAGTCTTGGTATCCTGTTCGGGGTCTCCGGCTTCATTGGCCAGTGCAAGGATATCGGCAATAACGCCTTGAATTCTGGCTATCACGCCAGGGCTCTGTTGGACGACATCTTGCTGCAAGAGGCCGTCTGTAAAGTCCACTAATACTGTGCTCATTCTCTCAACCACGCCTTCGAGGTGCTTTATCCGGTTGCAGCGTGTCTCATCGACTTCTTGTTTCTTCCTCCGGAACTTTAGCTGCGCTGCCCTATTACGTGCGCGACGTTCCTAAGTCAATTGTTAGGTGACACGGAAAACTTGACATAAGAGACCCGAATAGACTTTACCTTGGCCTCTGGGCTGGGTGGCTCATTGGAGCGAGGAGACATTGTGACAGAAGAGCGGCACGTTTGTAAGCCGATTGTGTTTCTGCTGGTTGAGAGAGAAGAGCAGTGTTAACCTGTGACAAATTGTAATTATTGCTTCAGAATAGATGAGAGGGAATGGCCTTCAGTGGATTTGAACTGGAAGGTTTCAAGATACAGAGCGCAAGGCATAAAATGATTAGTGAAGGACAGTGAGCTAATCTGGGCGATCGGACCTTGCACTGAGGAAAATGACATAAACTTGCCCGACTGGCCCCGCTTTTGATGGCAGAGTCAAGGAGCTAACTCAACTGGGGCAAGTTTCAAGGATTAGGTTGTCAGCGACCATCAACCTCAACCCAAATTGACATTGTATTATTAAAGAACCTCGGGTGAATCAATTCGATGCGGGCATCAGTTTGAAGAACAAGAAAAAAAAACATGACGTCTCGCCCGTTTATAACACTTCTCGACATTCCAAGTATAACTCGGAAATCGTGGTCTCCAAATGTCTGGAAAGGTCTGATACCTTCGCAACGAGGCCGCGCATTAGATTGACTGTTCAATGGCAGCCCGGCTCGTCCTGAACTACAAGGCATTGCCATATACAACAGAATGGCTTGACTTTTCCAACCTCAGTACCCACATGAAGCCTCAGTAAGTTCATATGGTCCCAAATCTCATTTACATCAGTCATTGACACTAGCTCAGTGTGAACCCGAACGAGCCGCCTTTGAGCCCGCATACCGTACCCTGCATCCTGTTACAAGAGGGCGAGACCACAAGAGGGATCACGGGATCAAAATCGATTGCCGAGGAATTAGAGAAGAATTTCAACTCACCTTCACTTCAATTCGACTCAGAAGAATCCGCCAGGATCGAAGAATTGGCTGAGAAGCTACTGATAAGCAGCAGGCCGTTATGGGCACATCTGTTACCCAAGAAACTTCTTGTCCCATCAGATCTGCAATATTATGCAGACACACGAGCCAAAATGTTTGGAATGAGTCTCGATTCATATTATATTGAGCACGTCAGCCAGCAGCTTTGGTACCAGCTTGATGCGATGTGTCATGAAATCGCAGAGGCACTGGCTGAGACTCCAGGACCGTTTTTGATGAATTACCACCGTGAGAACAAAATCAGCCTTGGGAAATTTGATTATGTCACCGCTAACATGCAAAGCCTCGTACGCAGATTTTACTGTCGTTGCTCTTCTTCGATTCTTCAGTTGTGTTGATGAGACTATGTTAGATCACTTCTACAGTGCTGAACCGCAGCTCCTCAAGTTGTATGAGGCCTGCCAACAGTGGCTTGAACGTGATGATTGATTCATTGTATCTATATAACTATATTAAAGAGTTCTGGAGTTGAATTTCAGACAGAAAAGTCATCCCAGGGGGTTCTGATGACTCGGGCTTTGACCTCGCACCAAGTTCGTGATTTTGTAAACACGCAAGGGGTGGCAAGAATCTAGACTAATGCGGAGGACCTCTGTTCTTAAGTGACAGAAAGCTTAGTTAACGTTGAACAAGTTTTGATGTAGATTTCCAATCAAAGATGAGATGTCTCCGGCATCCAGGGGAAGGCAGGAAAACTTGAGATCTTCGTCCTAAGTGATGAGGAGGCTTAGGCAATTTAGTCTAAATCCAGAGGAGTCTTTACTGAGTTTATATTAGCATTCTCTTCTAAAGTCTGATATTTTCTTGCTCCTTGAGGGCACCGTAGTCCAGTGTCGTTGGTTGCTATATTGCAGTTGCTCCTGTCTGGATGATCTTTGACAGTGACTCACAGGTGCCTCCCTCACACGAGGTGTCAGGTGCGCTCAAGCAGTGAGGGGGCGGCAGGTGCACTCAGTATAAAACACAACCTCGCTTTTTCCATCCCACACAAGCTGCCTTTACATCCTCAATCATCGCAAATCCAAAATGTCGGCGATCAAGAGAACCGCGTCTCCAACGATGCAAGCGGCTTCCGCTGCCTCAAAGAGACCCCGGCAAGAAACCGACGAGCCTGGTGTTCATGTCATCTTCGTTGCCATCAGCCACCACAATGACATCGGTGAAGAGGGCCACGAATGCAGAATCCCCTGCGACCCAGCTCTTGGCTCATTTGAAGCTGGCGACGTCCTAGGCAGTTTGACCCCTCAGAGACTTCAGGAACTGGAAGTAGATCTGGGTTCCGGACTTGTCAGCAACATCGGCCCCAAAGAGACACAAAAGAATGGTCTAGTCGACTTGACTAGTCGTATCGCAAGATCACAAAAGTTCAAACCAAAGCTGATTCAGCCCGTCTGGAACGACCGCGTCGTTGTTCTTCATCAGCAGGTTCTCACCATGCTTTGCGCTGAAAGAACTCAACGCGTGACAGTTGAATACTGCACTCTCGACTGGATCATGCGCCTCATCGAAGAAGGAGGTAATTCTCTCGCTGATCAGTTTTGCGATCACAACCGCCCCATTGTCTTCTACATCCCACTTGACCCCAAAGATTGGAGCCTTCATCCTAAAGTTCGCTCTCTCTACGAAGCTATCGATGCACTCCAGCATTTGTTCAACAACGTCAGCGTTTATCCGGCATACCACGAGAGCTGGAACTACGGATTCAAAATTCCCGACATCAAGGCACTGGATTCTATCGCAACCCAAGACTCCACACCCGAACCATACAGTCACAGGCCCAAGACATGCCTGGGCACTGGAACCTGCAGCCTTGATGAAATAAAGGGGCCCCAATTCGTCAGGTTCGCGCTTAGTGACCGCGCGGACTACATGCATCACGTCACAACCCCGAGCTACAACACGTTTATTCATAACCAGCCCGTCACACAGGAGTCCGCCTCCGCCAAGAGGGTCATTCACCAGCAGTGCTTCTCGTCTGTCTCTAAATGGGGATACATACGCGTTTTCATGGTCGGCAATCGGATCATTGCCCGCAGCTTCAGCTCAAGCGACCAACGAACAAACGTACACAGCACATCGACTCTTCGCTCCGATTGCCACTTCGACTTTCGCGCCGATGGTCTTCGATTTCCAGATGCGGATCCAGAAGTGACTGAGCGACAGGAGGCAAAGCTGGAGGAACTCGACAACTTTTGCAAGTGGTGGCAGCATCAGCTCACGACGCATGACCCTGAGCTCTTTGAGTCTCTCCATGTCGGATGTGTTTTGAGAATTGGCCTGACGGAAGCAAGTCTTGATGGAAAGTTCTTTATCCTGTCGGTTCACAGATGGTTTGCGTCTCCCTTTTTCAGCATGGACTTGACAGCCAAGCCCTTCGATCAGTTTTGCAAGGCATTTGGGGAGCAGTTTGCACGAGTTTGTGGGTCCTTTGCTGCGGCGGATGCATCGGATATTTGAAGGAATTGAGAGAGTGTGGTTGATGGTTAGGGAGGGCGTTTGTTTATACCTGTTTGAGACCTTTGCTTTTGTGTGCATCATGTTAGCCTCAGGCAGCATTACTTCGGACCGTGACTATAGGTGCCGCCAATAAACTCAGTAAAAAATCTTCTAAACTCCGTAAAAGATATCCTAAACCCCATAAAAGATGTCCTAAATTCATGCAAGTTTTCCTAAGTCTGAGGATTAAGTTCGTGAGTTTTCTTTCCTCCCCTGGGCGCCTCTCTTCTTTCTCTCTGTGTGGTTTTTGGCGCCCCGCACCCGTCACGTTACCCTCGGCATCTTCAATATAGCACTGTCCCAATGTGCACAATGTGATAGGTCTGCTTGGTTCAGAAACGGCATGACATTATTCCCGGTGAGTTTAATAAGGCTGATGCGACGACTAAGCACCATGACCCTGGCATGATTGCCGCTACCCCAGGTTGACCAGCCGGGGACCCCCGGAGTCGGTTGATGAGGTACCCTACAGCTTGCTCTGAGATTGAGCTGTCTCTGTGATTGAGCTGCTGAAGTTGATGGTTCTTGTGATGCAACATGGCCTGATGTTTTTGCTCAATTCAATCTGGATATTGTCTTCTCCAGCTGAGAATACCGTGAATCTTTGCCGGCAGCTCTAGAATGACCTTTTGAGGTTGATGTAATCAGATATGCACGTGAAACGTTTCGCAGCACCAAACCAGTCGAAAAACGGTAATAAATCGTACGAGAACCATATCCGGTAAGAAGAGTCGGCAATCTATTCATCCAGAAGGTGGGAAAAGTTGGAGAAACAAAGATCCGCTTGGTGAGGAATCGGCATCTTGGTACGGCACCTGCGGGTAAGAAAATTTCCCCCAGTTCGGATCTCTTACCCCAAGATTGTGCTAGAGAAGACGAGCCAATAGACACGCAGTATTAGCAATGGTCATTCTGACGTGGAGAGCCGACTTGAATTGCCGCTACCGTTGGTGTCCATGATCCACGGCCCCGCCCCCTCCAAGTCTCCCGGCTACAGAAACGGCAAACGACGATTCATTTTCATACTTAACGGCGCCGCCTCCACGTTCTGTCCCAACCGTCTTTTCCCTCATCATCCCTCATCCCCAGATACCCCAGATCCCTAGATACCCTACATCCCTAGACAATTCCCTCCAATCATCATTAAAATGGTCTCCAACGGTACAAACGGCACCAACGGCGCCACGGCGCAATCTAAGTTCGACCCCAACTTCACAGACCATGTCATTGGCCTCATGAGCCCCGAGACCGAGCCTCGCCAGCGTGTCATCCTCACTTCTCTCATTCGTCACATGCACGACTTCTGCAGAGAGGTCGAGCTCACTCAGGACGAGTGGATCATCGGCGTCAACTACATCAACTCTCTTGGCCAGGCCTACAAGAAGAACCGCAACGAGACATGGCGCGTCTGTGACATTCTCGGAATTGAGTCGTAAGTTCCCCAATCAATTGCGCCTGCCAGATCGATCAATCGCTCACAATTGGTAGCCTCGTCGATGAGATCAACCACAAGGTCGTCACCGATGGCGGCAAGGCCCCTACATCCTCCAGCATTCTCGGTCCCTTCTGGTCTCCCGAGACCCCCTTCCGCGACCTCGGCGCCAGCGTCGTCCAAGACATGCCCAAGGACGGCCAACTCACATTCTTCCACGGCGTCATCCGCGACGTTGACACCGGAAAGGGAATCCCCAACGCCGTTTTCGACATGTGGCAGGCTAGCACCAACGGCAAATACGACGCCCACGACCCCGAGAACCAATCGCGCCACAACCTCCGCGGCAAGTTCCGCACCGACGCTGACGGAAAGTTCTGGTTCTACTGCCTCAAGCCCACAGAGTACGCCATCGACACATCTGGTCCCTCCGCCGAGCTCCTTAAGATCATGGGCCGTCATCCTTACCGCCCTGCTCACATTCACATCATGGTCACCCACGACGATTACCTCGGTGTCACTGCTCAGCTGTACCCCAACGACGATCCTTATCTCGAGACTGACACTGCTTGTGCTGTCAAGGACGATCTTCTCCTTGATTTCAAGCCTGTCAAGGATGAGCCCAAGGGCGCTGTTCTCGATTGCGAGTACAATGTCAACCTTGCTTCCAAGAAGTACAAGCCTGATAACACCATGTTGATGCAGAACGCCAACCAAGACAAGTTCTAAGAAAGTAAAAATGAAAGAGAAGGAAAAACCAAAAGAGAACGAAGCATGAGGATGTATATACATAGCATTGAATGAGTGGACTTTAGCGTTTGATTCATGTATTCGATGACTACTATGGACTAAATAGTAAGAAATGAAAGTTACTGCATTATGAACCATCTGCTCTCCATAAACCTTTCCTCACTTAAGATTATTGTCATGTACCATCAGTATGCTCGCCCGCAATTCAAGGGAATAGAGACCAAGATCACGCATGTTTCATGACCATCAAACAGTCCGATGATTTCACCGGACGAGATTCACTGTGCTGCAAATTTCAAACTATAAAAGATGTTTTCAATTGATAATAGCCTTTTATGAGCGCAAAATAATAAGACTTCTCCGCGTTAAGGCTTCTGGAGTTCCCGTGTTGAAACTATAGCATCTCATACCGCAAGTCAAATCAAACCACTCGAGTCATCATGCTCCTTCTAAAGCCAGTATTGGCAACACTACCAATACCAAACGAAGGTAGGACTCGTATCATACGTAAGGGTGTAGCAAAGCCAGTGTAGCGCCGAATGACACTGATCCGATCTTTGATCGTCATGCGAACTTGACGAGCATGGACGTCTAGACCGAGCAGATGAATCGGAGTACTGACTACCTGCGAGGCAGCCGGCATAAACAGTTGAGCCATCTTGAGCCTTGCATCATCAGACTGAAAGATGTTGGCAAACGGGGTAATCGACGCGAAGGGGAACTCGGCAAGCTTGGGAGCAATCATGGTAGGCAGGTTGAACGAAGCGTATATAGTCACCGCATCTCGCAGGGTAAACAGTGCATAACTCAGCAGAGGAGTCGACATGCCGCAGGACATTCTCGAAAAGTAAGCGTCTTTGAATATACTCAGCCCTGAACTGACGGTCGTGGTGGCGGCGAACTTGGCGGGAGACGAGCAGACGATGGAGGGTTCACAGTCGTATTGGATGGCGTTGAAGGAATCGAACATGTTGGCGGTTGCGTAGGTTCCGAAGTAGACAAGGAATGGTATGAAGAGAGAAGCAAATGTCGCCTTGGGCTTGGATGCCCATTTTCGCATGGATGACTTGATGGAGGTGTTGTTTGTTGCCTTGTTGAAGACGAGTCTAATGACATTTGTTAGTATTCACAGAACCTCGAGGATATCAAGATGGGATTGGGTATCTGCTGAGAGGGTACTCACTTATCAATGGCTGTCACCCAGGGAGTGACCAAAGCAGAAGCGAAAGCCGCAGCCGCGAGGTCAACAGCAAAGTACTGAAGTGTACAGCGCTGCTGCTCCCTAATACTCATAACATCCGTCATTTTGATAGTGCAAAATCAATTGAGAATATTGGAAAAGCTAAAGGACAAGATTAGAATATCATTGAGTTCTAGGTTATGACTCTTATTATAGTCTACGGCATTTGATACCGAGACACCGAAACACCGTGAAACCAGCCATCCAGGGCGACCTATCACAACACTTTGGCGTGCACAAGCGCTGAACTACCGCTGTAGGTACAGTAGCACTCAGCCCGTCATCGTCCGACAAGGCATTCCTCAACAAAATGACCAAATGCTTGCGATCATCACGAAAACGATCATGTCGCATGTCCAATGAGACCACGCGTAAGCTCACCTTGTGGGTCGACACGTTGAGCGGTGCGGCTGCGCTAATCTCAGCCGTCTTGCGTCGGGTTAACCAGGAGGACATGGTTGACTCACCTAGGTGACAATTACGTGGCAGGAATTCGGCTACGCTCGGGATTTGTTGAGACGACCGTGGTAGTGGACAGGAAGCTAGTGTCTCGACCGACATTCTTCTCTTATTCGGCTTCTGGGTGACTCCGCGTTTTCCCCCACGTCGGCATAAGAACTGAGTTGGGTTGAGTTGTTGAAGCGCTAGAGCTAACCCCGGATTCATCTTCAGGGGCGGGGCACGGACCTTGTTGTCAGCCTTGTTCGTCGACGTTGATCAGCTATGCCCTCTGCTTCTTCCGTAGTCGAAGTCATCACAGAAAACCTGATACTTCTGTGCTAAAATAGAAAGGGAGGATCGGTAGAAAAATCTAAAGTAAACTGGGCGAGACCATTTTCCCCCGCGATCAAGTCTAAAGTCCTTTCGAGGCTATTGCACCTGGCAAGAATGGGGAGCTGAACGCCAACATGTCCCAGTTCCTTGTTACCCATGGAGCATTTACATGGCCTGTTGCTCTTTCAATCACTCTCCATCCGCGATGCTTACTATTTCGACCTTGTTATTCCACTTATGACTTGCGTTATTCGGCTTAAGGCGGTTTATACAACAAGTCCAATGGGGACCTGTACTCCACTTCAAAGGTCAAGTGCAGAACATATTCATAAGTGGCATAGCCGATGATTCCCGGCATGGGACATCAGCTCTGCTGCTGGTCAGTTCAATCTAGTTGGATAAAGATCTGGAAGAAGAGAAGATAAGTTGTCGCAGCATGAGGCATACCGGCTCTGGATCTTGGTTGGCGCTGTCCAGTTCATCGTATTTAGCTAAGTTGTTGCTAACCATTGCTTTGTGCCCCTGTCATCCGCTCCCGCTAGCTTAAGAACGATCCAGTCCGTCAGAAAACGTATCCGTAATCGGGATCAAGGCCTGTGTAACTTTAACCTTGACCAAACGTCAATCTTGCTCAACAGTTTTCTCAACACTCCCGTATCCTACTATAAACAGAGTGTAAAATGCAGATAATATTTGACTCGGGAGTCATCTTCACCTGATACGAAGCTCCCTCCACCGAGATTCATCAGTACACTCGGGGCCTAACAGTTCACCTTCCATTACCCCGGAGCAGTACGTTTCTCCAATGCACTAGTAAGTACCATTTGTAGCATTCCGAAGCACTATAGGAACATCCATCCCTTGGACGATACAACAAATATCATTGGCCTCAGCGATCAAAGGAACCAATGCCATTCTTCCTAGTGCTGTCATCGCCAGGCGCCGATCCCTCGATCGCGGGATTGAACGTTCAGCATTTGACAGATCTCCCAGGGTAGGACTTGATGGAGGGAATGGAGAGATTGTCTCTGTTCCCGCCTTACTTCGAAGCCTCTCGCAGTACAGCAACAGATCATCAACATGATCGTCAGAAGCTGGACGCCCACGCGCAAGGGTCACGCTGAATGGCCTAATCAACTCTTCCGGAGGCATCGAAGTCTTGTCGAGAAGCTGGAGCCAGGCTAATTCGATGGGAGTGGTATTCTTTTCTCCCAGGTGTGGCTTCCAATCCTCGAGATCCCCTTGCAGATCGACAAACTTAAGTCTGGAGGATACCCAGGCCACAGTATCGTATTTCCAGCCTGTTACAGACAAGATATCTGGTGATGGAAAGGTTGGGTTGAACAAGGGACTTCCAAGACTAGCTCGAAAGGGCTTTTGACGATATTCGTAGGTGGAAGTGAGAGGCACTGGGCGATTACTCGTCTTGTCAAAAGTATTCCACCGCGGTACCCAAGATGGAATCTGGTCGTCCAGAAGCTCCGCCTCAGAGTCATGTATTATCATCGAAAGGACGTAGGGTCCTTCTCGTGAGTTTCTCAGGAGAGCCTTTGCTGCCCTGATCTGTTGTTGCTCCCATGGCTCAGTGTAGTCCGGGGTGACCATCACCTCCCCGTTAAAAGAATGTGCCAGCGGACTTCCAAGGGAAGAGTAAATTACGTCTCGTTGGTCCGTAACCTGTAGAGACCTTGCATAGAACAAAAGGTCCACATAGAGCTGTTTCCTAGCGGGATGAAGATCTTCCAAGATCTTGCTGAACAAAATCATATCTCTCCAGGTTGGCCGGTTGTCGAATGTGTGCATGATGTCTATGAAGACATCACTAATGAGTTTACCAACTCTAGCGCCCTTGTTGGGAGACGGTGCATGGATAGAGTACGCCAACCAGCTAGCAACGCTAAGCGCTTCGTAGAAATGGACTTGGTAAGTCCCCCAGCATAGATAGCATGCTTTTGCAAGTGCTACTTCTTGTACAATCCTATTATTGCGTCTTCATTAGCGGCTCTTGGATCATAGATCATATTCTGTGTGGATACTTACCAGACACGTTGGAACCAAGAGATGCCAAAGAGTTGAGCAACAAGATCCCATTCTCTGGCAGTCTTGGATACTCCAAGTAGCTTTGTGTCCCTTATCAGATTACCCATGGTCCATTCCGGTTGAAACTCCTGTTCCATCGCTATTCTGGCATTGCGAATGAAGCGGAAGCAATCATTTGCCACACTACTGTCATCTCTCCCAAGCCAGCACATAACATGTTTTGCTTCGCGAAAGATTCTGCCCATTTTTCGAACTTGTTGGCTTTTCTCTCTCTCATCCTTTTGGTTAATACACACTGCATCAGCCCAGAGAGATCTAGATATGTTTTTTAAGCGGAACGCTCGAAACCCCAGCTCGAGATTGGTCGTTACTGGAAGGGCGGCACCATCGCAAATAATCGTGGCCGTGATATCTGAGGAGCCCCAAACATAAGAGACTGCCTCATATTTACCTTCTGCCTTGCCCAGAAATACTTCCTCCAAGGTACAGTGGATAATATCATTGCCAGATCCCGGTTGCAGGTGCAAAATACGGATCGAATCATGAGTTGCCAAGGGCTGATACTTGTAACTGTTTGGATCTTGATCCATATCTTTCGGTCTCAAGGTTGACTGATGAACCAGTATTTCGGTAGGTTCAAGGTAGCATAGTCCCGATCATGAACTAAGATTCAGCAGATACACGTTACGCAACCTGCTTAAGAAGTTGACATCGCGACATAAGCGCTACTGTGAGACCTGCACACCCGTATGACCCAGATTGGCCGACTTGCAGGTTTGTGGCACGCAAAAGCCACACCGTAGCACTAAGTGATAGAGGTATGCCGCAGGCCAATTCCGGAGTATACGTAATGTGATGAGATACATTAGCTTCATAGCAAAAGCAAGGTATACCTAATTCACTCGCGGTACGATAAGAATCATGCTAAGTACAAAACAACCAAGCGACCTTAAAACGGTGCCTCGAAGCGCCATGATTCTCCACCATGATCATACTTCTTGTCAGACTCGCAGGATTCGCCCTCTTGACCATTATCCTTGTCATCGGATTCAGCGACGTTGTCTACACTCTCTGGTGTTCTTGGACGAGCGTACCAATCAGGTTGTAGCTCATCCCGGAATGATCTCCCATAGGTATCCGAATCCCCATAGTAAGTTCCAGTGCTTGAGGAGACAGGCTCACACTCCTGAGTAGCAGATCTGTCAACCCTATTGTTAGTGGGCTTCTCCAAGGGCATATGGATACACAACACTGATGAGATCATGACTGCTTCTTCATCTAGTTCCATGCGTTGATTATGATAGATCGGGCCCTCACGCGTTGCATCTGCAATACTCTTGTATTCTATTCCTGGGTCACTATGATCAAAGACTCTTGCGATCTGGGATACCCCAAATGGTCGGTGACTGCTGACAGAGTTGATAGGGAACTTGGTCATGCTCTTGACAGATGCGTCATGCCCTATACGGAGAGCAAGGTCTTCTGCGAAGGTGTGACAATGATTGAAGACAATGTTGTAACCAATTTTAGAATCTACTTGGTCTTGCACCAGCTCATTTGCTACCAATAGATGTTAGCCATCCAGCCTGCAGTGATACACTGTGATTTATTTTGTACCAATCTCTTCGATTTCATCAAAGGAATGATCGATGAAACCGTAGTATACGGATTGCCAGCCATCGGGTAGGCCATGATATTTCTAGGGGTCCTTTCGTGCTAAGACCTTGTCCTTGGTGGTAGTGCCAATGACGACGCCATCATGTCTGTCGTAGACGAACCCTGAGGATTGCGCATTGAGAGGTTCTCCGTTGAGATGCTGGCCCACTTCCGTCACTACCACCCTTGCGTGGTGGAAGGGACGCAGCGAGCTGCTCGTGTCTTTGGTTGGCTGGTACTCGACGAATACTGCACGAAGCTGCATTTTCACCTGTATGTCAGCCGCAGCTCTAGTTCGTGGTGGATCCAATGACTTACTCCACGCTGATTCTGCTCTGGTGACCGGTCCTTGCTGTATGCTTGTTTCACATTTCCCATGGTTGATCAATCGCTTTTGTAGTTTCGATAAATATCGACAATGATGTGCTGAGCCTGCTCGACGCTGTTGGTTTGGAGAAGGATAAGCTTAATATACGCAATGACAAGGCTTTGTGGCTGTCCGGGAATTCTGCTTGAATTATTTATAGCAGTTTCAACCCCCCAGCTCCCTCGCGGCCGGCTCAGCCAAATGTCTCGTTCTTTTTTGCATTTGCATCGAGCTCCGTTCTCATACGGCCTTGGCACTGGGTCTACTTTCAGGTCTGGTCATTGCCTCAACGCAGATTCAATCCAGTCAATCAGAATACCTACATCGTACAACCTGGAAAGCTATGGTTGAATACGAGCAAAATCCCCTCCAAATGGTAGGCGCCGGTGGACTGCTATGATGTGGCCTTTACCGGGACCTACGCATGCTGCCACTGCCCACCCTACAGGATTGTGATGTGGCGTGCTTCAGCTGAAACTTAGCGCCGGCCTGATTGCTTCCCTAACTTGCTTACCGGACTGTGGTGGGCACCCGAATCCGGGTGCATTTCCAGTACGACCTGTCAGTTTCAGTGCTCTCACCGTTCTCTTTCTTTAACAAGGCATTAGGCGCCGGGGCAGTCAGGACTGTTAGGCTACTTCTTGGCCTCAGTTCCTCATGCGAGGACTCTCGTTTCTTGGCACTTGTTCTCATGCAGTTGCCCTACATCTATCACATCGGCATGCCCTTGTGGTGAATGCTGCAGGCTCTGCTCGAAATAGATAGATGTCTGGCACTCACGTGTCGATGTCCTATTGGTGCTCGCTTCGTATTTCGGAAGGGATCATGCTCAACAGCCTTTTGGTAATCTATACGGGTCCCCGTAGACCGACCTGAGGTCCTGTGGCAATTCTCTTCCAAGTCTATCAATATGAGCGACATCTGCGAGTCATATTACCCATCTGATGAACATCACAAACGGTTTTGGGACCGCCAAAGCAAGAAGGAAGAATTCGAAATCAATGTCCCCGATGGCTTCCCGAAGGTTTTGAAGTCAACACTGGCGTGGAGAGGCGAGGACATCCAAGACAAAGAGGCTCAGTGGAAGGTGAAGCTCTCTGTCGGGGACATTTCTACCATTCATAACGCTATAACAGCCTTTGAAAGTTGGTTCCTATCAAATAAAAGGGCTTTAGGACTGTCCATGTGGTTTAGGCTGACGATAGCGGAGAGAACTCCCATGATCTTACACAGGTCTCTACCGCCACCTTCCCACTTCCCATCGACCTATCGCGACGCTTGAGGCATCTCTCGGATAACATCTATAACGGAACTGGGTTCCAGATCCTCAGTGGCCTTGAACCGTCGCAGTATTCCGCCAGACAGAACGTTCTTCTGCATGCGGGTATCAGTGCTCATATCTGCCCAGAGCGAGGTTTCGTGGACGTCTTTGCAAAGCGACCCGTTGGTATGGCTTACTGAATCTACAAATTTAAGAACATTATTTGATGCTAAACTACCATAGGTCATGTCGTCAATGTTCTGAATGACAGTGAAGGGGCATCCATGGCTCCAGCATTTAGTGATGGCCCCCTGGTAAGTTGCGTCACCTGCGCATTCTGTCGAGTCTAGACCTATACTCAACATCATTAGTCCTTCCATACGGACCATTGCGAGGTGCTCTCATTTTATTACCAAGAGATGTCTCCGACAGGCGGGCAAACAATATTGAGTAGCTCATGGCAAGTCTACAATGAGCTATCCGCCCACTCTCCTGAGATACTACATACGCTCGCTGAACCATGGGTGCTGGACTCGTCAGTAGGCCTTGTCAATTGTGGTTCACGACATGCTAAAGCTACTAGATTCAAATCATATTCGTTGCAACCGCCGAGAAAGGTGCACTTCCTCTCCAATCTCGGCGCCGAGAATATGCCACCTGTGCTCTTCCGTTATTCTCGCTATCCTATCCTCGGGTGGCAGCGAAAACGAAACTCGGAATTGCCAGCACCAAGCCAAGATCAGATGAGAGCTTTGGACGCTGTGCAATTCATCGCACAAAAGAACGCCATCGCCTTGCCAATATCTCAAGGTGATGTTATCTTCATCAACGACATGGCAGTGTTCCATGCTCGCGGCGAGTTCAAGGATGGTGACAAAGGTATGAAGAGGCACCTCCTCAAGATGTATCTTCGTGATCCCGAGCAGGGCTGGACGGTACCTCAGTCTCTTCGGGAAACCTTTGGGGCGAGATACACTCGTAAGCCTGGTGACCTGAGTCCAGAGGTCTGGGATATTGACCACGAACCCGGTTTGGAAGAGCTTTCATTTGTCAACGGTTAGAAGCAAAGGGTTTCACCAGAGTCTGTAGCAGCAAGTTTTCGTTTCCATTTGTCTCAGTACCACCAACATCCGGCCCAACGGCTCAGCCAGCCAAGTGAAGATCGTCTATGCATAAGAGCTGTCTCTAAAAGGTTTAACGCCTCTGGCTTGCGTCTAGAACCTAGCTTCCAGCGTCATTGCACAGTAGCTTTATCGGCTGCCCCTCACGAAGGTGCATGAGGCGGAGTATTGAAAGATCCTGGAGTGATCTGAAGATTGCTTGTCTGCCTGTATCGGTCTATCGACGTTGGACCTTAGCTGGAGCTCGCAAAGAGTTGCGTCATCTAATAATCCTTAATGTTGTACATGCTTCAATTATTATCATCTCGAAGGTCCACCATGACGAGTTTTCAGCTGCTTCAGCCACTTCAGGCCTCGCTTAGAGTTAAAATCATTTCAAGAATCCCATTCGAGAGAAAGCAACGTGATTATCAAGCTTCTCAGCCCTAATCTCCGAACAATAGGGCCCTAAGCCAAGCCTTGATAGCGATTCGAGACGTTACAATTTTAAGCTCGAATGGTCTCAACAAAAAGAGACTGTGATTCGATGTGGTTGCATACCACGTAACAACTGACCAGTGACGTCTGTCTCTAAAGAAAGCGCCACATATGACTGGCTTTGTTGGTGTCCTTACAGTCAGCTCCTGATTGAGTGCTAGCCCGTAGCCATGGCGTTGGACGCACGAACGCAGATTCAGCGTGGCTTATTCGTTGCTAGCTTTGATGCGTTTGTGAGGCATTGCTATGGTGCTAAAATTCCAGTTGTGCAGATGTGGCTTATCGGCTGGAGCTTGATTCGAAGCCATTGCGGCGTTTGCCGTTGCAGTGTCTGATGAACTTGGATTTATATAAGGTCTGGATACAGATGCTGTTTAAGACAATTCACACAATTCAACCTCAGTTCCTCAGTTACAGCCATCATCTCGAATAATTCACTATTATGGACGCACCCAAGTCATATTATCTCTACAATCCTTCTGAGTCCTTGGCAGGAGTTGTCGCAGGTCTTTATGGGGTTAGCTTTTGCATCACGCTCTGGCAAATCATTAGGAAGAAGGCCTGGGTATGGCTCTTTATGCTGCTTGCTATTTCGAGTAAGTCAATCTTTCGACATATGCGAGGCCTGTCAGTTGACCATTGATTCAGTGGAGGTAATCGGGTACGCAGCTCGAGTGGTATCCGCTACCAAGCCGACAGAAAAGGGACCTTACGTGCTTCAGTTCACCCTTGTGATTTTACCCCCAGTGTTGATGGCCGGTGTCATCTATGTTATCTTCGCTAGAATCGTCTTCTGGGTTGTTCCTCCGGAGCTGAGAACCCTTCGATTTCTTTGGGTCCCTGGTAAGTACCCCTCGCAGCGAGAGTGAGGGAGATGGACTAATCGTTTACGACGCAGCTCGCTTCATTACTCTCCTCTTTGTTGGCTTCGATATCGTTTCGCTGCTCCTCCAGCTTGTCGCAGCAGTTCTCATCGCCGGCACCGACCCCACTGATCCCGATGCAAAGAGCAAGCTTAATCTTGGCAAAACCCTTGGTCTTGTCGGTGTGAGCACTCAGATTGCAGGCTTCGGTCTCTTCACTGTCTCCGCCATTCGATTCCATTTCGCTGCAAGACGGTTGAGCCCCGACTTTGCCAAGGACAATCAGGAGAAGCATGGTATTGTAAAGAAGTGGCAAACCCTGCTCATTGTGATCAACGTCTCCTGCCTCCTTATTCTTGTAAGTCAAAACGCCTTTATACTTATGGCCAAGTCACTTACCATGCATAGGTCCGTTCAATCTACCGTGAGATCGATTTCGCTGGTGGCAAAGATGGCACTACCCACCAGAAAGAATGGTAGTAAGTAGAACCTATCCTACATCCTAGAACAAAACTAATATGTATACCGCAGTTTATATGTTTTTGACACTCTTCCTATCTTGCTCGTCGTCTTCCTCTACAATGTCTTCTTTCCGGGCAGCTATCTCAAGCATCTTGGTTTTAAAGTACCCAAAGAAAATCAGGGCGCTGTGCTCGACGCAGAAACTGCCGACAAGCGGGTCTCGGCGACTGCTGAGTCTGTATGACATGGATCAACCGATCCACGGGCAGCTCGGGTACCCCGCCGCTTCTGGTTGGCATGGAGAGTTTTATCCCTACTTTTCGTGAGATGTCTTCTTGGAGTTTGTTATTTTATCACCATATGCTTTGAGTTTTAGTAAAGGAATGTGTGTTTGAGCATGCAAATAGAGTCACAGTTATATAATTTTCAATCATCAACGGTCCTCAATTAACCCTACGAGCTTAACAGTCCGTCTTGATGTCCCATGTGGGACGGTGAAGTAGTAATGTGGGGTCATTTATCAAAGTCCAGGTACTTTTCATACGCAATGTCCAACCAAGCTCCGTGACTTCGGATATACTCCAATCAAAAGCATGCGTAATCTGCGCTGTACTTCCGCTCGATAACGTTGCGTAGGAAGCGGTTTACCCCACAACTGCCATATCCCGGGACGTCATCTCCGCACACTTTGCCGAGTTGGGAATGTTGAAACGACTCGGACCCGACGTGGCCGCCGGCCAAAGCGAGGGTTGCCGTATCCAGAAGAATGTGGCTGTTAATTCTCGAGATTCCATGATATCGGAGACGCGGGGTGATTTACCAAGTCTGGATAGCCCTGCCTGAGACACTCACTTTATGCTCTCCCTTAAGATCTGGAGCCTCCGCATCTAGCAAAGCTAATCGGAACCTTACTCATTTGCTCTTCAAATATCACTAAAATGACGCCGGATACTTACAAAGTTGCTGTTCTTACCGTAGGTCACTCCAAAAGTCAGACTGCCTGGCCACAAGTACTAACCCCAACAGTCATCACAGGAGCACCATGCCAAACCCACCTTTGAGATCAAGCAGCTCCCAAGGCCTGTCCCTGGTCCTAATGAAGTCCTCATTCGCCTCTCACTCACAAGTCTATGCGGATCTGATCTAGGCATGGCTTTGGGCCATATGGGGCCCGTAGGAAAGATTCTTGGCCATGAGGGCGTTGGCAAAGTCGCAGAGCTTGGCTCCAACATTGCCCACATGGATCCCAGCGTTCAGGTTGGCCAGAGAGTTGGAATAGCATGGATCAGAGATATTTGTGGATCCTGCAGCATGTGCATCGACATTGCTAACGAGGGCGAGACTCGATGCGTCGAAGCTTTGCACTCTGCCAAAGCATATGATGGCACCTTTGCCGAGTATACTCTTGTGCCGTTGCGATACCTGGCCCGCATCCCAGCAACCTTTGATGACATCCCCGATGAAGAGATCGCGCCCATTCTCTGTGGAGGAGTTACAGCTTACAAGGCTATCAAGAACTGCAGCCTCACACCAGGACAATGGGTTGTCATCTCCGGTGCTGGCGGCGGCGTAGGAGCTCTGGGCGTTGCTTATGCTCACGCCATGGGCTATCGAGTCATTGCTGTTGACGCCGGTCCCGGGAAAGAGGAATACTGTAAATCTCAGGGAGCCGAGCATTATGTGGATGCTTTGTCTGGAGTAGATGCAGGAAAGCAAGTCAAGGATCTAACTGATGGCCAAGGAGCCAAGGCCGTAGTCGTCACCGCTACTGCTGCTGCTGCGTATCAGAAGGCTTTTGACATGCTGGGACCGTTCGGCACATTGATGTGCGTGTCTATTCTTCCAGAAGATGTCAAGATTAATTTCCATCCGCTGTGGTTCATTGACAATGGCTGGACCGTGAAAGGATCGGCAGTGGGGACGAGGGCTGATATCCTTGAGGCTTTGCAATTTGTCAAGCGAAGACTCGTTATCCCCAAGATCAAGTGGGCCGATCTTGAGGATATTGAGGGTCTGATGGAACAAATGTCCAAAGGACAGGTAAGTTCAGAGTCATGAAATAAGTTATCACAAGCTAACATGAGTGCAGTTGGAGGGAAAGTATGTCATGAAGTTGTAGAGTCAGAAGGCGGAGTGTGGAGTTAAGGAGAGTTGAGAATTTGTGTTTGTGGTTCGTAGAGACTATGCAGGTCGCTTTATGCAACTCAATACATGGGGAACCAAATGATTTTATTTGTGTAAGATTTATGAATGTTTCGGTAAGGTACAAGTGTTATTCAGTGACTACAAATCATCATGGCCTTGTTTCATTGATGGCGAGTTGCTTCATCTGAAATGGCTTGGGACCAAAAGCGGTTAACTCAAACATTCTTATAGACTAAGTGCAGATAGCTAGAGACAACATGACTAATGGAGATCAAATCCACTTCCATCGGAGGTGGTGTTGTGCCTTCTACTGATCCTCGCCCTCCAGATTGATCTGAGGACCAGTGAACGTCTTTCGAAGACCACCGAGCCAGAGGGCAGTGGTAAATACCAGGCCAACTGCCATAACCACGATAAGATAGTTCATTGAAGATGCCGTAACGGGCATGAAAGCAGGAAAGCAAAAGCTGACAGAGAACAATGCAACAAACAGTGTCGCCGCTGTGTTTACGGCATATCCCGCTTTTCCAAGCGAGAAGGACCTCTCAGGAAGGCAGCTACGCCCACGAACAAGCAGCGCGGCCTGTGGGAGAGTGACAGTAATGTTGAGAGCAAAGAGTGTAAGACCAATAAAGCTGTTGTAAGCAGTGCTTGAAGCAACATACAAAACCCCAATAATGATCTGCAGGGCAAGCATGACAGCAGTAGCTCGAACAGGACTGGCCCAGTTGAGATGCGACAGGAATGCTGAGAAAGGGACACCTCCATCTCTGGAAAAGGACCATATGGTTCGACCAGAGAAGATGAATAAGTTCAGAACGATATCGTAGAACATGACGATGTAGTAGACAGACCAGATGGTGGTAGCAACTCTGTTGTTGAGAGCTTGGTTGTAGACTTCGAGAATGGGTACTGTCGACTCAATGATGGCATCGACATCCTTGATGGAGAACATGAGGGCGATAGTCCAGGCGACGACGGTGGAGATACCGAGACCGATGGTCAAGAAGATAGCCCGAGGGACATTCTTACTCGGGTTCGGCACTTCTTCTGCCAAGTGAGTAGGACCATCGACACCACTGTAGGCCCATAAGCAAGCAGTGATGGAGGTAATCATAGCCCAGCCATCTCCCCATCCACTGACATTCTTGTACTCCTTGAAAACAGTAGAAGCCGACTGCTTGTGATCACTAACAGCCAGAAGAGTGACCATGGAAGCGATGAAGCCAACCAATGACAACCAGAAGATGGTAGTAGTCAAGCGGCCGATGGCAGCAGGGAACCTCGAGGTGGCGGCAAAGGCGATGATGCACAGCAAGATATGCATCAAGTACGTATGCCAAGCCTCGATACTATATGACGGGTGCCACAGTTGGACGAGGTCTAAAACAGAGCTGGCAGCGAAGAAGTTGCAAGAAGCCGTCGCAGCCATCAGGTAGATAATGGAGATCCAACCAGTATAAAAGGCAGCAACGCGTCGGGTAGACGCGGGAAAGGCCATGAAGACAATATGATACTGTCCACCAGCCGAAGGGAACGCCGAGGCCAATTCAGCAAAGCCAATGTTGATGGTAGCCATGATGATGCCACCAGCGATCAAGCCGTAGATGATCGAGGGTCCTCCACCACAAGCAAGCGGGATCGCAATCCCCGAAGCAAAGGCCATCCAAGAATTGGTGGTGGTAAAGGCGAAAGCGAGGACAGAAAGAGGACTGTATCGCTTCTCAAGCTGTTCACCGCCGTGGAGGTGATGAGTGGCGAATGTCTTGCCAGCAGCTTGGGAGGGCGTCAAGGACGCATTATCGGGAATGTCGTGTTTCTCGGTCATTTTTTTCGGTATTCAGGCTCGAAGATCAAGGCGGGACGCAAGGATGAAGGTCCGGTGCTCCTGTTTGAGGAGGATGTTTGTGTATTGCTGGGGGCTTTTCGCGGTCATTCGCTATGATCAATGATGTCGTCCACGTTGCACGGACATAAAGGATATTAGAAGATGGAAGTAGGGAAAAGTTGATTATAAGATCAAAAGGCGTTGCTAAAGTCAAAGAGTGCGACATCGCATGGGTGCAGTCGCATTCTTAAGCACAAACGCGTTCCCATGGCCTAGTCTTGATCTGCACCACCAAGATAGGGCGCGGCACGACCTCCGTTGTCGCGTGGCACCTCCAATCTTTAGTCAAACTATATGACAATCAATAATCGCAATTTCTCAGTCATATCTCCCCCCTTCCCACTCGTCTTATCTCCAACTTCCGGGGTTTCTGGGGAACCTGGGGCGCGCGCAAAGATTAGGCGAACCTTGTGTGAGCCGAGGACGTGGTTCACTCTCATTTTAGAACCGCCCTTGTGGTCAGGTCTGAGACTCTTACTCGATGACTCGGTAGATGTCGCCTGGTCTTTCCAAGTATGGTTTAGTTCTACGGAGGCGAATGGAGAGGTTACGGCCGGTTAGTAGCCGGCTGGTGGGGACTACGTGCCGAAGTCCCGTGGAAATTGATGATAATGGATTTTGATGGATGTCAGGATTTTGAGAGATCACGCTCGGACTTGGCCGCCGGCGAAGAATTAAACACGGAAGAAAGATGCTGATAATAGTCCTTGCTTACAGATATTCCGATACCTCGACATTCCCTCCATCTGAGGCGCTCATGAACCTTCTTGTTTGCCATGTTCGAAGACAGTAAAAGACAAGACTGGTTATGCACAGACATCTGTACCTCATGGCACCATGTTTCTCTTGAGCAACATCTTGAATGGCTCACCCAATATCTCCAGCGTTTACGATATGGCCACACGGGCCATTACTCAGCGTAGCTCCATTCTCGGGGAGTAATCTCTTTAATGTCGTAAAGCTAGTGTCAAAGGTATGGCCTGGAACACAGGCAGTACCAATGATAAGGTAGCAATGGGGATGATACGCAACGGAAAAGATGCAATTTGACCTCTTCTGGCACTCAACACAACAGTCATAAGGAGTGATTAGTGAGTGAACGTTGTAGACGTTCTTTCCAATATTCACTGCGTTAATCCCATGACCGCCATTCGCCGCATTGACGAGATTTTCAGCGTTGCAAGCGGCCCAAGAACTTTCGGCTGGAGCAATATCTGTTCGAGTCACTAGATGGTAATGGTGGTAAGTAAGTGGCTTATATCACAAGAAAGTGAACCCGAGACGTACCAGTTTCAGTTTCCGTTAAGGTTTTCGTTGTAGTTGCTTTAGTAAGTGTCGAAGTTGTCGTGGCAGTGTCGTCCGCAGTCATAGTAGTATCAGCTTCTGTGACTGTAGTCGTGAGCCACCCTCTAGTGATGTCCTGCTTTAAAACTGTTTTTTGATCAAGTGTGATCGTTTTTGTCCACGGTATACAACTTGTGAAACGCTCGGTTTTTGTGATCAGGACGGATTGATAACACGCGACCACGTGACGGGATTGAGTTGGCTTGACGGGAAAGTTTTTATCGCCGGGTTCGATCTGGATGGTACAGGGGTCCTTTAGGGCCTTGGGCTTATCCTTGGGCTTGACTTTGCGAGGAAAGACTCGCAAAGGGGAAACACGCGTAGTGTCTCCTAAGGCATGTTCCTTGAGCAAGCTTCGGTTGGACTGGCTTCGCTTTCGGGAAACAAAACCTGATACCGAGGCGAGAGGGATGAAACCAGAAACCGTCGGGACTGTAACTGTGGAGGTAAGGGTAGACGTTGTGGTATAAACTGTCGAGTCGGTTTTAAGGAAAGTGGGAGTCGTCACGGCTGTTTCGGTGACTGCTGACGGTTAGACGATCAGATTTGTAGATAATGACCACATCTTACTCACTGGTCTTTGTGATTGTCAACGTCTTGAGCTTTTGGGGAGCGGTAACCGAAACGGTACGAATGGACCTGGTAAGAACCGTACTAGTGACTGGATCTTGTTTGACCGTGAGAGTTGGATGCCTACGTGTCCTGTCGCAAAATGGCTTGCTCGCGGTCAACTTAACCTTCGTGTGAGTGGTGTATTTGGTTGTATCAGACACCACGGTTCTGCTCATTCTCGTTTCGCAGAATTCTTTAGTTTGCTTCTGGTCCTTTTGAGCAAGGGAAGCGCCCAGCAGAGCCCAGAGGATCAGAATTAGACGCATCGTGATAAGTACAATCCCCAGTCGTGACAAATCCGAGCTTCAAGTTCGATAACCCTAATTTTGAGCGAAATTGTCTTGGCTGAGGAATTGGATTCATCTTATATTACTGGAAAAGAGGCAAAAGCCTAAATGTCATAATCTAAGTTGTCTTGTCAGTATCAGTCGTTTGTGGATGGCCAAACTTTTTTGCATAACTTCTAAACTGTGGACTCCATCCGGGAGTCAAAAGTCAAAGTCAATTGCATCACGATATGGAGTTCGGGCGGTAAAACGTCCTATCATACTTTTAAGCCCAATCAGATGACCAGATCTTGTAAGGTCTTAGCAGGTATTTAAAGTGTGACCTGTAATTCAATGAAAAGAATACTCATAAGTTTGAGTAGAACTAAATGATTATTAGGACTAGGCTACGTATTGTTACCACTTCTGTTTCTTATGCGGGATCCCGTATATTCACCTGCTGAGCCCATATGTCATGACCTTATTGCTACTTTCACACGTTCGCGTTCCGCCAACCTCGCGCACGTTCCACTGAACAGGGTCCCACCAAATCAGACTAAATAGCTTTTCACTTACACTACCCTTTCTTTCCAATCTCAGCGATATCCAGCTGGGCTAGTACTATCATGATGGAACGGTTGGACTTCATTGAAGGCCGGATGCCGCATGTTAGAAGAAGGCGAGTACGCCTTTGGCTCAGGCGCAAGACCTGACGCCAGAGGCTGATAGTCACCTCACCTCGGGAGTGGGTGGCAGACTGTTGTGGGCGATAAGGGGCTACTGGAGGCTGATCGATTGTTGCGACCACCTGGGATCCATTACCTGCTTGACGCTTTTTGTGGCGTATGAACCAGAGACCAAAGCCAATCAAGGCGAGTATGGCAAGCCCCCCAAGAACGCCGCCGACAATAGCTCCTACAGGCGCAGAAGAGTTTGAAGACGATTCAGCAGGTGAGGTAGTCTCTTGGGTGTTGCTCTCTGATGTCGTTCCTGTCTTTGTAGTCAACTCGCCGTCTGAACTTGTAGGCTCGGAAGTAGACTCGATTGACGTTTCCATGCTGGCCGAGACGCCCTTCAGAGCTTTGTAAATGGTCATCTCCATATCCTTCGTCACACACAACGGATAGAGGGTGAACTCTTCACCGCCACTATCAGTCGAAAGCACAGTGACACATCCCGAAGAGCTGGTGGAGCGTTAAGGGATGATTGGACGATAAATGTATTGAAAGTAACGCACCAGCATAGGTCATGTGATGATATCGAGGTGCAAGTCAATGCAGTAAAGCATCTCGTCTTGATGTATCCATCGCATCCAATGTGACTACAGCTGGTCGCACAGGTCATTGGCACATCAGAGTAATAGCAAAAGTTCGCGATCCAGACTTTAACCTTGTAATTAGCCGGGCTTATTTTATCAAGTATTGTGAGTACTTACACTGCCCAGGGAGAGAATAGTAGCTCCAAATATCATAAGTGCCTGCATTCTGACGCTTGAAGATGTCTCTGTTGTAGGCTTCTGGTGGCTCTGTGATTGCGGGGTCAGGAGGGGAGCCTGTCAAGCCACGGCCATTCAGCGCGTAATAGACAGCAGCCATCTAATCGTTGATGACTCAAGATACTGTTAGACTTTCACTATTGTTGGCTTTGAATCACAGCGCATACGTCTACAGAGGCTTCAAGAGAGGATTTAAGAGGCTGAGAGGAGAGCTGGAACTAAGTCAGAGGGCAAGAAGATCAGGAGAAAGGCAGTGATAGAGGGAACCCGAGACGGCCCTCATTTTCAGGTTCTTTTTTGGACTTCATCCATAAATGAGTATTGGTGGCGTTGTAAGAAATTCCAAACGTGCGTGAGATTCACAAGCTGGAGAACACACTCAGTGCCCTGAAGAGCATGAGAATATCACCTGGGGAGGTACCGCAGTATGCGTTTGAAGCAGAGGGTATGCCATTGGTGATATACTAGAGCCTAATATGTAAGCTGTGAAATATGTATCTTGTCTTGTCATCGAGGCTTGCTGGAACCAGTTGAACCAAGGCTCTGGTAATTAGATACCTCTTTTCTCTGTTAACATGATGGTTCTGACCAACCGCTACTGTTTTCTCGCAGCCTGATTTTATAAAAGACGAACTAATGTAGTTGGTATGATGCCAAGCATATTTCTTCCAGTGGTACAGAACCAACCTGCATGTGGCGTACACACGGCGTGTTACTTGCTCATCAGGGTCCTTGGTTGCTTTCTCACGAGCTTTAGCATGAGACATCCCCGACGTAGCTGGTAGTCAAGATTGGCAGTTCTTATTTTCAGATTCTCCAAGCCCGTGTGGTCTCAGCGGTGGTGAACGTGGCGTTGACGCGGGTAGTTGACTGGGACAAGGCCTTGATCAGGGTGGCTGCAGATTACCAGGTGCATGGGAACGTCTTAGCCGACTAGACCAACCGTGGACAGCTACGCATTGCTCTACACTCTCTTATCAACAAGGCAGCAGAGTCGGTTTCACTATTCATAGGCTGTCACCAATGATTATTCTCACAATGGTACCCATCTCGAATCCCTTCTATTAGACCACCCGAGGCAGCACTATATCATTAGATCCTTGAGCCACGCTGGAGACTGGTCCATCCTCTTCAGACCTTAACAGTCTTTCCATAGTCCCTTGACCGTTATGAACTCTGTATAGGCCGCCAAGAAAGAAGCAATCGCCTCCGGAAACAGCCCCCCGTCTCGTATCCAATGAATTGTCAGTGGGCCATACAGAAAAAGATGAATAAAATTCCTCCGCCACTCTATCCTTTCCTCTTCATCTTGCCCTTCTCCAGTACGTTTGCTTTCATATCGGTCATATAGCAGTTGTGCCATCCCAGACATGACATAAATACCCCAAGCCTTGAGAGACCAAATCATGAGTTTCGACTCGGTCCTCTCTGACCATTTGAACACGCCGCGTCTTGTAAGCCATGCTAGATTCTCCGTTCCATAGTAACCGAAAAGCCCAAGGAGATAAGAAGCTCTTATGGCTGTCAGAACAAAGTACTTCCGTGGGTTCCTTTTCTTTTCTTCGCTCTGGTTTTCAGATGTGAGGTTGGTTAGAAATTCTTTTGCTTCTGCCCAAGTCGCCAGTAAGCCCCATAGTCTGGTGATGATTTGCCAGTCGTCCAGAATATCCGATAACGCCCTGAATCGTTCGGCGATCAGAAGTTTGTTGGCGGACAACGAGCTTATCGTTGGAAACCCTTTGAAAGTTGATAAGAGTGATTTGAGTCTTGGCGGTACAATCGTCATTAAAACTTCGTTAAATCTGAGAAGCCAACTCTTAAGTCTGTCGGGAAGTGGTGTTTCGAGTACCGTCGCCACGAAATGTGCTGCGTAGGCTAGGAAGAGGATGAGGGCATCGTGGCTCTCCCGGGTATGCATCAATCGATTTAGGCGTGAGATGAAAGCATCAAGCTTTTTGATTGGTAACAGTGCTTTGCTCCCAGTGATAGTTCGGTTTCCTGTCGAGGAACTCTTCGTCGATACATGGCTTTCTTTTTCCGGTTCATCCTCGCCGTCCATCACTGGCTCAGGTAGCACTGTTCTTGACTCTGTCAGCTGGAGACTTCATAGAATGATTGCTGAACCTTACTTCATGTCAGCCATGTTGCACATAAGAAGGGAGAATTGAGTTCAAAAATGTTTTGGACCATGAGCATTGGATTATTAGCACTCCCTGGTCCTTTTTTCCACACTGAAGTCAATGGTGGTGAGATCAAAGAGTTTTGACCAATTTCCAAGGACCCGGAGGTTGAGGGTATCAATAGGAAATGATTCTGCGGGGATCAATTGACACTTATCTTGTTATGGGCAATACTTGGTGCGCGTGGTGCAGATACCGGTTGGACTTACTCAATAATGATTGACGCCAAGTGCGAGCTTTGCGACAGAGATGATATTGTCATTAACGGTTTACAACGCTAACCGTGTTTGCTATGAGCCCTGCTCTGCATTTTCTGCAATATTGGTAGGTCTCATAAATGGAATATAGTCTATTGTTACCTTTTACGGCCGTTTTGTAGACGGCAAAGGTCTCTTTACCGCAATTTATTACCAAAAACTTGGGCTTGGACTGTTAGGCCACATAAGATTGCTTGATGCGTTGGGTCTCCTAACCCCACTCTCACTTCTGCACGCGTACTATTCCCTAAAATGGGTAAAGCTGTGCATCGCTGCAGACCGACTTCTAACTAACTAGCATGGAAGCTTCCTCAGCGCCACGATGAGAATGAGAGGACCTCTCGTTTGGGTGATTTACCCATACTGCTTAATTGAGACCCTTCTTCAAGAACCTTCGTCGACTTCAGCAAATTCATGGATATCTGTGCAGGCACCATTATCTTGGATAGAAGACAACTGATGTCGACAAGAATTGGTCTTTCGGCAGTAGTGGCGCTTGGGATAATTCAGGCCGGAAAGGTATTTTATCCCAGGAACTGCTCCCCTGAAAACATGGCATTGAAAGAGCTCGTCTTCTTCGCGTGGTGAGAATCGAGCTTCATGGAACAGACGTGGTTAAGTCGACAGCGATCCGTGATTTCAGCATCTGACATCAGGCGGGAGAAGGAGCATTGTCTTTATGCTATATTACGCATCACGTACGATACACCGCCCATTCCTATCTACCAAGTCAATTTGACCATTGTTATTGGATGAGCTCAGTCTTTGAAGCTTCACGGGCATAGTGCAACTTGAGTCCTTCGTAGCAACCCAAGAACAACCCGTTCCCCACGGCAGCTGCTATGCAAGTGACAGTTGCCCCTCTGAACAGTCCCGAAATCCCATCTCTTATCAAGATGCCCTTGGTAATGAAAATGGGCCCTCTCGCCGCGGGCTTCCTAGCTTTCTCGCGGCTCAGTGAAGACGTGAACAGTGCTTCTGGCTGTAAAAGATGGCTGGGAGGAGCGATTTCCGGCAACCGCATCCTGGTTTTCACGACGTCGATTGGAACGAAGAGAAGCGAGGCTATTGAGCCGCCGATAGCAGCAGTGATTCCGCTCACTTTGACTTGTTCCGTGATGCTCTCAGGTCTCTTTGAACGCCGTAGCCAGGCGCCTTTGAGATACTCGTAAATGGAGAACGTGAGACTGGTACGTGGCAAATTACCAGCTACCAAGACCGTATATCCTGTCCATAGCTTCAGAGGATGTCTTGCGAAGTGCTTGAGCGAGGCCAACATGGGATTGCGCTGCACACCACCTTCTGAGAATCGGGCAACTTGCGCGTTCTGCTTGAGGACTTCCGACGGGTTGATGATGGCGCACGCGACCATATCAGCCAGCGCGCTACTGGCGGCATGGACAGCGGTTTGAGATAGGCTCCCGGGCTTGAGACCCTCCTTCGGCTGAAGAGTAGTCTTGGCAGTTTCGTAGATGGTGAAGAAAGTGACAGAGGCCGGGATGGTCGTGACGACGGTTGGTGTCAAGCCGCGATACAGGCCCCGGAACAGCGTCGGTTGGAGTTTGCCCTCGTGGCTCCGGTATTTGGGTACATATTCAGGGGATTGGATGCGTGTAATGAGAGTATCGAACGGGTGAACTACAAATTCAACACTCAGTGCCGCAAAAGCGGCGGCCTGTTGCAGTTAGTATTGCCGATGGCGCTCGGGATTTCGTGATGCTCACCAAGGATATGTCCGTAGCATCCGCGTTGGTTGGGGCGGACATCAATCAGAGAAAGAGAGCTGATTGACCAAGAAGAAGGCAGAAGTGGACTTACTCTGAAGACGAAGGAATGGTAATTTGGGAGTGATGAGGAGACATTCAGGCCCCGACCAAAATTTCTCAGGGCCTGGCGTTTGGCACAAGATCAACGACGTCAACATCGAAGATTGGAGGAACGCGCTAGGCTATCGCCCCGACAGCGAATGATGAGCAACACAACAGCATTCTTTCTTGACCCATGACACATAAAGTCTCTTCCACAACTTGGTTTCCCACATTTCGCAGTTCATGACTGATTTTTCAAGAACCTGGAAGATGACGGCGTCAAATGAGTATCCCCACGCTCTCAGGCTCATAATCACCAGGTTCCAGGCGCTCACCTGCAGTGCTCAGCAGTGGCAGCAATCGGGTTAGCTAATCACAACGCGCCCCGCAATCAGCAGCGAGCAGAACGCTCGACTTCAATTCATCTCACGCTCATCATGACTCGATCTCAGTGAAATGAGAGCGCGCCGCTCTCGGATGATCGCATTTTCTCTTTGAACTCATATCGACGCCTCTGGAGCTTTTTATGCTTCACTTGCACTGCTGATGACTGAACCAGTCCCTCGAGCGACTGAAGCTCAACAAACACGAGCATTTGTGAGACGGAAGCGACAACAAGTCGGCAGAGCCTGTGATGGCTGTCGACTCCAACGGATAAAATGTGATACAAGCGTGCCATGCCTCAACTGTCGCTCGCGCGGTCGCGAGTGCAGCAACAACAACTCACCTACTGTGTCGACTCTTCCTCAAGCCCAAGAGGAGATCGATAAACTGAAGCGTCGGGTGAAAGACCTTGAGGCTCAACTTTTGCAAGCGCGGAATAGTGACACGCCCGCCTCACAACAACAAGAGCCAACGCCGCCTGGCGGATCACCAGCTCTCACAAGACCAGCGACCCAGGAAAACACCAAGACCAAATTTTGGGATGGCGTGTACCTTCGACCAGCACGATCACCGCACAGCGCTTGGTTCGGGCCTTCGTCACTTTACTTCTTCATTCATCGGCTGAGCACATTTCTCAGCGCTCAAGCTGATCACATGCTCATTCACCTCGCCAGTAACCTGGAACAATTGGGTCAGCCGAGCGTAACACAAGACTCTTCACGACTATTGGCGCCTCTCGCGCGAGTCAACGAGGAAGGCTTCTATCTCACCCCAGTTCAGGAAGGGTTCTTCATCAACCTGTATTGGGAGACCTATCATACATGCATCTATGCCGTTGTCGATGAGGCGAGTTTCAAGGCGCACTATCAATCGCTCTACGTCGATGTACCAGCTGGATCGCCGAGAAAACCGTCCGTATTGGTCGATATCATACTCGCCATGTGTATGCAGTATTACACGTCGGCGCTCCCATGCGGCCAGCAAGGCAACATCCTTGAAGACAACGATGCAACCATGGCCGGTCGATGGTACTACCGAAGAGCGCAGACCCTCTTGGCGTGCGAGGTCGAGAGCCCATCCATCTCAACACTTCAGTGTCATTTACTCTGCGCATTGTACGTCTGCGGTGGTTCCTTTCACAACATGGCCGACACAACCATTTCCCTCGCAATCCGAACAGCCTACATGCTAGGTCTGCACTTGGATCCGCCGCCCACGATGCTACGACGCGAGCGTGAATTTCGACGACGATTATGGTGGTCCGTTTTTGAGGCCGATTCCAAGGTTGGCATGAAGGTCGGCCGCCCGTTCCTCATTCGTGACTCGTACGTCATGCCTGAACTCCCCAGCGATAGCCTCGAAGCGGCGATGGAGTCAGGTTCGGCATTTCCTCCCATCGGGGACAACGCCACATGGCTCAGTCTCAATCTGCAGCGCACGAAGCTATACCAAGCCGCGAGAGCTCTCAACCAAGCATTCTACGCGCACCCGCTTAACATTGCCGATGGGAACTCCGTCTACGATGACCCAAGCATAATGGAGGATCTTGCAAATGCCTGGGGTCCGCGAACAGTTGCTCTCACAGAGTGGACGACACAGATTCCCCGGGCACTCAAGACTAGCCGAAAAAATGGCAGCCCCTACTCTCTTGAGGACTCCATTCTCGACATCGAGCAATTTGCACCACAGTGGCTTCAGCGACAGCGCTTGCAATTGGAACTCGAGTATCATCACCTATGTATTGGTCTTCATCGCCCGTTCCTATCTTTCGCTCTACAACAGGGCAGTTCGGCAACCGCAATGGCAGCCAAGTGCGCCCAACATGCGATGCAGCTCACAGGCATCATCCACCAAGTCTTAACCAAGACATCAATACTCAACGGCTGGCATGAAGCTTTCCAGTGGCAATGGAGCGCCGCGATGACCTTGGTCGGATTTGCTGTTGCGTATCTCAGTCACCCACTCGCGCCAGCAGTCCGGTCATCAATAAAGGTTGCTGTCTCTGTTCTCGACATTTTCGCTCGCAGCTTTGATGCTGCTTCCAAAGCTGCTGTTATCGTCCGTACCCTGCACACGAACATCGAGTCTGTCATGTCGCAGCTTGGGATGCAACCGAGCCCGACGACTATGCCAGCCGTGGATCCCCTCTTGTATAATTTACCTGTTCAGGGAGCAATGACGAACGCAGTTGCCAATCAGTTTGACGCGATCAGTGGAGATTTCGATCTTCTGGACATGGCGATGAACGTGGACTTTTGGGCTGATCTCGACATGCTTCTGCCAGGAACCTCGGGATCTACAACTGATACTGTTGCGGCTTAATATCTGGGCCATCATCAATCCAGACAAGCCAGTTTTGCGCCTTTAACGACGAATAAGCAAATGAATCAGATAAATCAATTATCCTTGTTATATGGACTGCTCTCAACAATGGACGAATGAATACTCAACACCAACGATACGAACCATCTCGACCAACAACTTCGAAATCTCACCACCCGCTTCTCCTATCGCACGTCTTGAGCTCAAAGCTTCTCAAACACAGCTACAGCCGCTTTGGCAGTCGAAGTAGCGCTAGCAGGATTCTGACCTGTGACCAAACGACCATCAACGACATGGAAATCATCCCAAATACCAGGAGCACGTTCATCTTCATCCTATTAGTAGAGTCCATGTCAATATTGGGGGAGGGAACTTACAAGTTGCACCGAGACGAGCGGCTACTTCCTCGACCATTTCACGATCCCAGCTGCGAAGCTCGTCCATGATCTTCATCGTGTGCTCAGCCTCGGTAGTGAAGCCAGTGATCTTCTTTCCCTTGATCAAAGGCTCGTTGGTGGTAGGGTCAATGAGATTGGCAAAGATGGCTGGGCCGTGACAAACAGTCGAGACAACTCCACCGCTAGCCCAAACCTGAGCAGCGATGTTTTGGAGAGAAGATGCAGTGGGGTAGTCAATCAGAGCTGCATGTCCAGCTGAGGCGTAAAACAGACCATACTTGGATGGGTCAAGCTCAGAGGCTTTGGGCATGTTGTCAAGCTTCTTGCGGAACTCACTGTTGGTGTCGTTCCAGATAGCGAGGTCTTCGCCATTGAGGAAGTCAGGCTGCTGAGAGAGCCAGTCGGGTGTATAAGAGCCAGTCTCTGAGGCAAGTTCGACCTCAAATCCGGCAGCTGTCAAGACCTTGTATGGATGAAGAGCTTCGCTGATGAAGAGGCCGGTGGTCTCTTTGCCGTCAAAGAGGGTGGCAGAAGCGGAAGTGATGCTGATGAGGGCACGGCGAGGAGGAGACATCTTGCGTAAGTGTGATTTTTTCGAGTGGAAGAGAGATGGTATTGGCGAACACTTTTTGAAAGCTGTTGGGAGTTGTTGTTGAATTGCTGTATTGCTTGGACTGATGTTCTGTTTACTAATGGGATCATCACAATCATTTATACTCGTGGTGACTGAGTCCATGCGAGATGCTTACGAAGACCATCGCCATGCAGTCTGCGCTTACAGCTTCACATTCTGGCATTGTCTCACGATGTTGTGGCAGAAGAATGAGCCATTCCAATTGGTCAGGCTTGCATCACGACAAGTAGGCGTCCAATTCGGGATGGTGTTGAACCTGCCACGCATGAGCAACCCCAGCTTCGTCATATCCCCAGATCCCGAGGATAGTTTCTCGATAAGCCAAATTATTATCGCATCAAATTGGAGTCTGCCATTCGATTGTCGACACTCCGAGGTTCCTGAAGGATCGAATCGAGGTGGGGAGCACTTTGTTTGGAGATGTTCCCATTTGTCACAAGATTAGCGGCACAGAGGACTTCAACCCATTGGATCGGAGATCGCCGTCTGGGTCTGCCAAGGTCGGGATCCCGGAGTTGGAAATCAACGAGTCAGTGGAAAAATGACATAATCCCATGTCGCGACCCTCAAGGCGACCAAGATAATAACGTTGATCTTCAATCTAATTTTTCACTTCGTCAGAGTATAAGAAGACACGATGGCTCCAGCTAGCTTCTCCACTATGATCACAACTCTAAATCATACCACTTGTACTCCAAGCATCGCTTTTGCCTTCTCTTCATTGCCCTGCACTTGACCAGCATTCACATCCGAAATGACAGTAACTACTAAGACAACCACCACAATCTCTCCTAACAGCAGGCTGTTCAAGCCAATCCAAGTCGGCAATGTCCAACTCGGACACCGCATGGTCATGGCTCCTCTGACCCGTTACCGCAATGACGACAACCACGTTGCAAAGCCCTTTGTAGAGCGATACTACTCAGAGCGAGGTTCAGCCCCCGGCACCCTCATCATCTCAGAAGCCACCGGCGTCTCAATGCAAGACACTGGCATGCGTCAAGGCCCCGCCTTCGTTACAGACGAGCAAGTCGCTGCTTGGAAAAAGGTCATTGGCGGCGTTCACGCAAACAAGTCGCTCTGGTCGCAGCAAATCTGGGGTCAGGGCCGAGCTGCTGACCCTGAGTACCAGAAGGAGCGCGGCTTCAAGTATCGCTCTTCCAGTGCTGTGCCTATTGAAGAGGGTGCTCCTGCACCTGAAGCTATGACTGAGGAAGAGATCCAAGGCTTCATCAAGGATTTTGTCGCTACTGCTCGACGAGTCATCGACGCGGGTGGTGATATGATTGAGATCCATGGTGCTCACGGCTATCTGATCGATCAGTTCACATCCGACTCCGTCAACAAGCGAACCGACAAGTGGGGAGGCTCTGTTGAGAACCGAGCGCGTCTTCTTCTCGAGATCGTCAAGGCTGTCTCAGCCGAGATTGGCTCCAAGCGCGTTGCTCTTCGCCTCTCACCATACGCTTCCTTTCAAGGAGCCGAGTCATCCGACGTCAAGGAGCAATACTCATACATCGTCAATGAAGTCAAGAAGCTTGGCCCTTTGGCCTACCTCTCTCTTGTTGAAGCCCGCGGTGACCCCGCCAAGCTGCTTGCTCCCGACACCGACCCTTCAGTTGACGCGCAAACCCTTGACTTCATCCTCGACATCTGGGACAATACCTCACCCGTAATTGTTGCGGGTAACTACAGCCCTGTCTCTGCTGCTGAAGTCCTCGATGGGCACTACAGCAAGTGGGACGTTCTCGTCGCTTTCGGTCGCCATTTCATTGCGAATCCCGACTTTGTATGGAGGGTCAAGCATGGCGTTGAGTTGGCAAAGTACGACCGTACTACTTTTTACGTCCGAGGATCAGAGATTGGATACAATGATTATCCTTTCTCTCAAGAATACGTTGACGCACAGCGGGCTTGGGCAGTGGAGAACCTTCCGATGCACCCCAAATAAAGACATGCAGCACGACTTTGATGATTGATGAAACCATAGAATAGAGCATACAATTAGATCTCGATATAAAAATACCATTCCATTATACAATTAGCATATATATCATCAGTAAATCATGAAGGCCTTTGTCGCAGTCACTGTAATGTGACACGTTGAACGAGAAGGGCGCTGTTGACATGCCCTCCGCTTTAAGTGTCGTCATGGTTGCGAATGGTGACTTGTAAACGCAATGAATATTTACCACCTTTCATCTGCAACTTCAACTATCGCTACTCAAGACTTTTACTATCTACAAAGTCGAAAAAGAAGTTACAATGGCTTCGCCATCAAACTCATCATCCAAGATCCTCGAGGGTGGGTGCCTATGCGAAGCCGTCCGCTACAAGATCTCCTTCCCCAAAGATCACTCTCTTTCCAACGACACCCTAGGCTGTATTTGCCAATGCACCCAATGTCGCAAACAAACAGGAAGCTTCTTTCTCGCCACTTTGACAGTCCCTGTCTCCGCCATCGAGTGGCAGGGCACCTCAGAGGACAAGATCAAAAGATATCGCAAGTCGGAAAACATCGCGCGGGGCTTCTGCGGCGACTGCGGCTCCTTTTTGTTCTGGCATCCCGACGGGCAAGATATCAGCATCGCCACTGGAAGTCTGGACCCTTTGTATCTTTTCGGCGAAGGAGTCGAGGGCAAGAGTGAAATTCCCCCGGATGGGTATGCAAAGGAGATCTTCAGTGGGCATTTCAACGTCGAGTTTTGTGAGAGTGAGATCAAGGGCGTCACGGATGGTATGCCGATTCTTCACAAGGGAAAGCGATGTCAAGGCGATAGCTCCAAATCTTGAGGGCCAAGGAACCGCAACATGTTTGCAAGGTCGTGTAGCTAGTCTCTGTCTCTATAGTCCTTCTCCTCGGCATCCTCTCTCATCAGTGGCGATAGTGAGCGCGGACGAGGCTGTGGTAGCGCAATGCCGCCCTGCGCATTGATGCGACGTATCATATCGCCGACCTCGGGGTAATCAGGCTCGTCTTTCGGTCTTCTGTCAAATATTCTCATCTCTATGATAGTCAATGGTCGTCTTTCCCAGATATCTCTGTAAATATGATGGTGCGTGAGTGCTCTCGGTGCGTCAACTCTCACGCGATTCTGCTTATCGCCAAGAATCGGCAGAGGTGATGGTAATGATCCCACCTCCTCCTGGAGAAGAAAATCAAGGAGGACCTGCTGCTGCTCATCTCGTAGTTGGTACACCCTTATCGTCTGACTCTTGCGGCATGGGTGAAAGTAGATGTTGGGTATCTCATCCGGATTTTCAGGGCGCCGATCGAACACAGTCACGCCGCCGAGAATGCGATCCTCAGCCCAGTATCCAACCATATCTGCTACCCCTTCTGGATAGATATCGTCGTCAAGATAATCGTGGTGACTGAAAAGGGTTGGCCCAGGCGGAAATCGAGCCATCGTCTCAGATAGCGGCATCTCCCAGTATGTAACAGCGTCAATATCGCCCTGGTGAAGATGAGGTTCGAGCTTATGCAGCCAAACTGCTATTTGATGTAACGCAACAGCTACCAACTCAATTAGGCGCATGATGAATGGTTTGGAGACAGGCTCGGCGATTTGAAAGGCCTTTAGAGTCTAAAGGGATGGTTAGTGAGGGCCATCAAAAGGATCAAGCTGCTGGTGATATGGTATCAAGTTCTTTGTCACTGAATCTGGTAGGATGACTCACTTCAGGATCAAACTTGAGACTCGAAGGGCCCCATACTTTGTAGTATTCATGTGCTTTCTCCAAAGCCCCAGGGCACAATGACTCATGGTCATTAATGATGTGTTCTCCCACGATACCGGGAAGTCGACGGTCCCAGGCGACATCCGCAATGGGGTTGCCATCTATAATCTGGGCGTATGTGAACTGCGCTAATTCGGTTGACAGAACATTTCTGATGGCGCGGTCCAATATTTGGCGATGACATTCGGAAGTGATACTTTTGAATGGCACACGGTTGTCGTAGGCGGTGCGCGCAATGTCTCGGAGCTTTTCCTTGTGTGCTTCCAACTGGTCAGGATCCATGGGTGGATTATCAAATGTATCGCTTGGGAGTAGTTATGTTAATAATTGAGATCACGTATGTGAATGTGAAATTATGACGGAAACGTGCAGATTCGAGATATGGGAGAAGCTGAATCTGAGAGATGCGGACAACAACAGCGCTGCGCTGGCGAAGGTAAATGCCTAACTTCCAAGGCTCCATCAGGTCCCAGTCATGCAACCAGTTGTAGGACCGTGGCAGAATTGTTTCCCTCCCTTCAACAGTTGGTCTCACGTTGTTAAAATACCCATAACAATTTCCCTGGGCCCAGCAGGCAAGTCGAAATTTGACCGATGAGGACTGACTGAATGAGAGTTGTTGCCGATGGTAGTCAGCCATTACTGGGATGCATAGCCATAGCCTCGCCCGGTCTTGCACCATTATTTACGAAACAGTGTTGGTTCTGCACAATAACACAGCGTCAAGTCCCCAATTCCTACTGGAAGATTCGAAATTGGTAAAACTTCAGGCGGCTATCCAGTGGGGGTCTCATGTCTGGGTGTTGCATTTGACAAATATAAATGAATCAAGTCCCAATGAATTCAGGAAAGGACGCATCACTCTCTATTGCATCTTGACTTTTACCAACACTCGCGATACAGAAGCTCATCACTTCAGAAAACTCTTTCTTTGTGTTACCTTATCTTTCCGAATCATGTCGTTTCGTGGTCCCAGATCTCGTCCTCGTCAGGAGGAGGGAGGCGGGCTCAACAACTTCCGAGTCTTGGATCAATCCCAACCTGATCCTGTGAATACTCCGGATCTGCCACAGTCTTCCAGAACCTTTCGTGTCGCTGCATTTGTCTTCCATTTAGGGATGTCTATGCTCGAGTCTCGCCGAGGCCGGGAAGCCCTGGTAACGCTGATCTCAGACGCCTAGCGGGCGTTTGACCGTCGCGCTCAGGAAACATTCATCCCGAAAAGCAACCTTCAAACGGACTTGAATGAGGCTCGTCGATTTGTTGATACTTTTCTTGCCAAGTGCCGTGCCAAGCCCCCAAACATCATCATTAGTGATAGGATCACTGGTGAGGGTCTCGCCCAGAGGGTAGATTGGCCAAGCATTCTCGGTTCTCAAATAGGCGATTATAATCCAAAATGGGCTGCAATGTTCCGGCTGAACAAAGCCGTTAGTTTCTCGAGGAACCTTCATTGTACTGAGCTTATCTTTTCCCCACCAGGTCGTCGACAGTGCAGTGAGCGCAGCTGAGCTACAAGACATTAGAGCATTGCAGAAGATGCTGTTCTTGCTCAGCATTTCTGTCGCCCATGAGCTGTTTCATATGCTCATGGGATTCATGTTCGGAGATTCTGAAAGGCTCACGCCTCCTGTCATAAATCATTCACCGGGCACTCCGCGAGGTCCAAGAGCTGGTGAATCTGGGCGGTACTGGGAAGCGAAGTTCTTTGGCTGCGTCGTTAAAGCCCATCATGACCCCCGCGATCCCAGAGGCAGCAACCAGGCTGGGATTTTCTTCGGCACCTTGGACGGCCGCCGTAGCTTCTCAATGCAACACCAGATCATCCTGAGATATGTTCAACTAGGTGAGACACGAGACATTTCCCGTCATTCACAGCTTATGATTTCATTACAGATTTCACTGTTCCAACTTTCAGCTCTAACATTGCAACATCTTCCTTGAACGAAGGCAGAATCGAGACCTCGCTCGAAACGGGCTGGTATCAGGTAAGTTCGCTGCCTAGCGTTTGCCTCACTATCGGCGATGCAAGGTACTAAGATTTACCCACAGCCTTCCTTAAAAGGAGGGAGTACTTTAAGGGTTTGCTGTTCCTGACTACCAATCGCGTTGGACAAATAGACGACGCCTTCATCTCACGCGTACACGTCGCAATCGGATACCAGGGCCCTCGACGAAGAGACCAGACGAAAAGTTTGGACTGGCCTTTTTCGCAAGCTGGTGCGCAAACGCGCTGGCAAGGTACAGATCACACCAGACGCAAAAAAATGGGTTCTTGGCACCGCTGGGGAGACGAGCCTCAACGGGAGAGACATTCGCAATGCATTACAGACAGCCATCACCCTAGCAGAGTTTGAAAGCGAAGAAGACCCGGAGTATGATGCTGCATTGGTGATAGTTGTCGCTAAGGCTCATTTCCAGAAGGTTCTGGAGATGTGCAATCGATTCCGCAGTTATGTGACAAGTATACGGAGGGAAGACGAGATGAAGCGAGCTCAAGGGCGTGGAGATCGGAATGATTATGGCAATGAATTTGGTAGGATGTGCTAATTGCTCATCACTACCGACCGCTTTAACTTAACTGGGATCAACCCATGTCGTGACCGATTGTCAGAAGCCAGTCTCGGTAACTCTGGCATAAGGACCTTTCTGAAACCCTGAAGAGGTTTCATGGTAAGGACTGGTTTTCGTTTGCTGATGCTGGCGTTGGAAAGCGGAGGAATATCTGTGTAAACAAAAAATACAATGTGCAAAGACAGTAAACATCGAGTGCATGCGACAAGGATGATATGTTTGTCGTGAAGCTGCTTGGCCCTGGATGGGGCGGTGGGTCGTGGACCATCAACAGGCAAAATTAGCGGCCGGGGTCCCATCATTAACCAGTAAAGCCGTCATCGTATAGGGGTCAGTACATCAGTTTGTGGCTATTAAAAGCACTGAAAACGCAAGTTCGAGTCTTGCTGACGGCATACTCTTCTTTTTATTTCTCATTACTCGAAATGGCTTCGCATCAAGGCCGTGTTGACTTTTTGCGTTTGCCTAGAAATGCCTCAACGTGTGTGCATTACAGGGCGCAAATTTGATTGCCCAACATATAATATGATCTGATTGAGTGCTTAGCACGCTTGTATCGCGCATCTTGGAGTCGGTCAGCGAACTGCTTCTATCATCGTCTGAATTTGAGCAATTGTGAAAATGACAAGTGATGGCTTCTCCCAGCAATTCAGCTGCAAGATAAACGATTGGCTAACTCTTGATTCAGAAGCTCAAAATCTTATCACTCTGTGAGACAAAAATAATTCATTCCATACGTAGTAGTACATCATCGAAACGACTATTCAGAATAAGATATTGATTCTGGTGCCGGGTAAGCGATGACATACTAGCAACATGTTCATGATCTTAATATGGATCTCAGCGAAAAAGATTCAATTAAACCAGGGAAGAAATCAGTAAGGAAAATATGTTTTTAATTTTCTTACAAATCTGACCTTTGTTTTTTCCAATAGATAATTCCCCACGATCACTCAGACATGAGATATGAATGATGTTGCGATAGAGCTGCGCGTCTGGCTCTCAGCGGTTCCACTGTCGCCTCCAAGAGCCCCAAATTCGCTGTCTCGAAACAAGTTAGCTAAGCGTAATTGGTTTAGTGGTAAAATTCTCCGTTGCCATTCGAGCAGCGTCGGGGAGCCCAGGGTTCGATTCCCTGATTACGCATTTCTTTTGCTGTTTCTTCGTCTTTTTGCAATTTGTTTCAACTGCCGTGATGTCCCCATGTTCGCTCGAAAATGGTTTGAACTTTATTGACGACGCGTCGCAAAGTCTAAACTGTCGCGTGGCAGCTTACCCTACAAGAATCAACTGCGCTGTGGCTGGTGCGGCGCAACTCCCTTGTGGCGCCGCTACCACAACGGGCTAGACCGTTTGCAGATCTTACCTCACTTTAGTAATGGCGAGCATGGATCGTATCAAGGACACTCTGTACGACTTCAGCCTCCCTTGATTCACCTCATCATTTCAAACTCTCACACAACATTCCCCCTCATCACGCGCCATTTGAAATCCCCAACATTTGCGCGCGCATGAATGCTTCCAATCGCTAGATCACGACAATCCGTCAGCATGGGCGGGCAACAGCCGGATCTGCTGCCTCGCTCCGAGTACGAAGATAAGCCCTCATCGTCAGCACCAGCCTCGCGCTTCAACAGAGACAAGATCAGGTGCCTTGACGGCTTGCGCGGAATCGCATGTCTTCTTGTCTTCAATTATCATTTCTTCTGGCCATGGACGCCTGCTATCATGTTAGGCTATGGCGCGTTCCCTCCGCGTGCGCCTGAGCCGTATTGGGGATTGCAGTCGTTACCAATTATTTGCCTTTTACATCGTGGACGTGCTATGATTGCTATTTTCTTCGCCATCTCTGGTTATGTTATCTGTCGCCATATTCTTCGCTTGATCCACGAGCGCAAGCTTGATACTGCTTATCAGAAACTTGCTTCATCTGTTTTCCGACGTGTCTTTCGCCTCTATATTCCCCCCACCATCAGCATGTTTCCTTGTCGCAGTGCTAGCTCACATCGTTGTCTTCAATTCCGAGTTCGCCATTTACGAGGGTCTCTGACTCTCATTAACATCAATGCACCGATTACTCCCTGCCGATTTGGACGAGGGTATCTTTTGTGCTAA